>NC_050521.1:6957147-7074508 GCF_002922805.2 Oryzias melastigma | reverse complement strand
CAGCAGATTATTCAGATATTTGAATTCTTTAAAACTATATATTTTTAGGAACTCTTGGTGAATACAGTTCTTTAGAGATTGCATGTGTTTATCATGTCTTTTACTGCGACTGGTTTTGTCTGGTGTAATCTGGGAATCTTTAAGCCTTTAATTTAGAGTAAATTACAATCAGACTCTGCGTGTGGTTGCAGAAAACAGCACTTAAGCCCTTTCAGAGATTCGGTAGGTCTGTGTGTGTACTTTAAAATCCTGAAAGTATCAGCTCGGCTCCGTCATCTCGAAAGCGCCCTGGCCTGCATAATTGATCTTTCTTTTTATTTTTTTAGATCTCTTCAGTCCTCACATGGTTTATAAACTGGGGCTGAAGCTTCAAAAACCTTTTTTTTTTTTGCTATTTTTCCTCGCAGACATTTTAATTGGTCGCTTTTTAGGATTTCTCTTTTTGGATTCTAAAAGGAACTTTCTTGACCATTAAAATCATTATCTACCACTGTTGCTTTCCAGAAAGGATGTTTTTTTGGGGGTACAATCAAAATAGCTTTTTCTTTCCCACAAGATGGCTTTGTTTTTGTTTTTGTAGCTCTTACAATTTATTTCCCCTGCCTGGCATGAAAATCTATTTCAGTCAAATTCCAGAAAACATTAGAAACATAAAATGTTTTGCAGTAACTGCTTGTGCAACTGGGCCTTTTTTTTTTTCAAATCACAGCCCTTTGTTCTAAACCAAAGTGTTACATAGCTATGCATGTAGGGGCGTAACAATTCATTTTACTTACAGTTTGATTCATATCATAATTTGTGGTTGACAATTTACGATTCATAGTTGATATTAGCTTATTTTGAATGATCCGATTCACTGACTTAAAATGGATCCAGGACATCTGTAGCCAAAACTTCAACCAGTGTGACTCAAAGATACTGTAAATACCTGGTACTGAACAGAGCAGGTGAAGTTTTCCAGATTCCTTTTATTTCTTTAAGATAATCAAGTTAATCAAGTCATCCAATAAATTTGGTTACACTAAAAAAAAATAACGATAAAATGTCAGAAAAATCTATCAAACTGCAAAGTATTTTTTTAATCAGCTGAAGTGTCATGGTGTCCGTTTGTTAGGGTGCATTCACATGGAACCCGATACGCACAAAAAATTCACGTGGACCACGCCATTTCGTCACGTGGCAAATTGGAGCTGCTGCCAGACAACCGTGCCCGTCACTCAAATCGAGCCGCAGGACTTCAGATCGCCTCAGTTCACGTCTATACCATTGACTTAACATTGAAACTGGCCTTCTCCGCCGCGCGAATATGCCTTGTTGTGAATGCACCTTTATGAAAGGTTTTCAAATTTTGTCTTTTTCTTAATTTTCATATAAACTCTGTTGAAAAGGTGGAAAGTACCACAGGAAGAACCAACAATTGTTCTTCTTTTGTTTTTTTTTTTTACTTGTTTGGTCCAAAACTGCATTATGTCTTCTGTAATTACTTTAAGGTTTGGCCATTTTTCCTAAGTGATTAAAGTACTAATGACAGATCTATATATACACACACATAATTATATATATATAAGAAATTGTTAGTTGTACACTGAGAAAGAGGATTTATAAATAAGCATGTTTGTATTTTCCCACAGAGCCTCCATCCACCAGAAAGTCGACAAATAAATATGGTTTCCAAGAAATGGGTAAGTGACTTTGTCTTAATTTCACTCATCTCTTTTCAGTTACAGTACATATTTGCATGCAAACAATTATAAGTTTTCTTGTCTATGCTCCATTAAACCAATGCAAATTCGGAATGAACGTATTAAAGTGTAAGTGTGTGTCGCATTCTCTAACACGCTGCTGAGCGCGCTCAGTGTGCTCTCAGGCCTAATTAATGTGAAAATAACTTGGCTGATGAGTTGATGTTGGCATGAAGAAATGGCCCTGGCTTTAAGGTTTGCTTGCCAGGGGATATTTATTTAACTTTGGGCTAGCCCCTCCTCCCTCCCATAAAATGGGTAATAAAGAAGCCATATTAATGTTCTATACAATGAAAGAATTTATGAGAGCCTGCTGTTGTTATTCTGCTGCATGTCTGGTCTGAGGGGCACATTTATTGTGTCTGCTGCTCTCCTTCGTTTGCTGTGTTCTTGTCAACAGATGGCAAAAATGGTGGGAGGGCAAAACAAATCGTCCCTAACTGGGGACACAGCTAACGTGTCAAGCTTCTCACACCAACCTTGATTAACCACGAAAATCTATCCCAAGCAGCAGCTTATGGGGGATATAGAATGTTCCTTTTGTTTTATATAAAGTTCACACATGCACTAATGCTATTTACCATGTTTACTTTTTGACTTTGAAATAATTTTCTGGATATAGTTTGAGTTTTTTTTTAATTTTTTTTTTATGTACAGAGCTGCAGAATGAGGAGCAGGAGGACTCACCTGCCACCAACAAGGAGCACTTTTATGACAACAGCATCCAGATCTGTGTTTCAGGTGTGTTCCTACTGATAGCTCTTACGCAAATGACCTGTTTGCAATCTTTCACCATTCACCATGGTTTGTTAACTTTAAAGGGGCCATACCATGATTTTCTTAAGCCTTTCAGAGTGAACTATATCCATATATATGATCATATATTACCTTTGGAACACAAAAAAACAAATTATTTATGTAATATTAATTATTTTTCGTGAGTTTTTTCCTTCCTGGAAGTAAAACGACTCGATTCCTGAAGCTCCGCCTGCTGCTGTGTGTGGCTGCCGCCCTTTTCATGACGTCATCTGAGAATCTTTCTTTGTTTCTCCCATTAAAATAAACAGTATCCACATTTCTTCAAAGATGCATGCACATTTCACATATCTGCCTTTAGTATAGCCCTGGGCATTGCTACACTGGTTCACAACATAAATACACTAGGTGTCTGCACAACTGTGCCTTACAGCAAAGAACACCTGTTTGAGCTGGAATTTATTGAAGACAGGACACAATGGGAAGATATATGGTATTTTGCATCTAAAATGAACGTTTTTTTTTTTTGTTTTTTGTTTTTTCTTTGCTGATCCCCACTAGCTCAGTGGAGGAATTGAGTGTTGGTGTTACACTGGAGGCAGTGCTGTCAGAGCAGAGATATCCTGGAGGGGGCGGTTCACATCGTGCTGACGTCAGCATAATGTGACCTGCTCGTTTTCGTGAGTGTAGGAGGAGCTGCTGCTGGGAGTGCTGGTTTTTAGAGGATTACTCTTAAATGCATGAACGTATCAAAATACCGCTTTGGGGTTCTTCAGAGAGAGGAATGAACATTATAATTCACTTAATGCACAGTAGAATTTTCATGGTATGCCTCATGGTATATGAGACTCCCTAAGACACGTCTCTTTTTCTATTGTAAAAGTATTTCCAGTGGTCTTTTATTCTTGATTATTTCATTTTTAGCCAAGAATAAACATACTGTTATTCTCCAGGACATAGTTTTGCAGAGCGGCAGTTGTTCATTAGAAATTTAACTCTGAGTTGTGGGCGAGACCATTGGCACAGAACCCGCCCCCCATCCCCTCCCCGTTGCTGAGTGCTCTCCTTTTATATGCTCTCTAGCTAGCTCACACCAATATAATTGGTTTTATACTATACAATATTGGCGCTACACCCACACAGTTTTGATTCAGATTCCAGCTTAAATGAGAAAAACAAAAGACGTACATGGATCTGTTTGTCTGTAAGTCATGTCCTCCATCATAAGAAAAACACTGCAAGAAAATGTTATGAACACCAAAAACACAATTTTCCTCGGAGTGGGTTTTAACTGATAACTGTAAACTGTTTAAGATTCCTCAAAAGTAAAACATTATGTTAAGGATTGTGTTTAAGACTTGCAATTAAATTTCTGCTTTTTTTTTTCTTCTGTTGCGCAGATGCTGAAAGTTCTGGATTTGCGCTTCTAAACACAAAAAGAAAGGTATGAATCACTGTGCCTTTTTTTCAACGATCAAACTGCAAAATATAAAAATGGTCATCAATTAAACAACTTTTTTTTACAGTTCTTTATAGCTATCATTGTGTGGAAATTACAAAAAAAAAAAAACATTTCGTGATCGTGCACAGCTTGCATATCTGTCCAATCATAAAATATGAACACTTTTTTTATAAATGTAACCCACTGTAAACAAAAACACAAGCATGAAATACAACAAAAGCTTTACTTCAAACAGCATCTGTTAAATCTCTGCACATAATCCTCTTCACATCGTAGCAGTAATGTGTAGCCTTTCTCACCACAAAGCCACATAGAAATTAAAACAATGAAACAAACAATTACCATACAGTTTTTTAAATTAAAATTTGCGTTCTAAAATTGTGCATCAGATCATGAGATCTCATTGTACTCATGGATTTGAAGAATATAAAACTAAACTGAGAATAGTGTTAGTCCTCACCATCTTGGCTTGATATGTTTTCACTCAGTACTCGTATTTCCAAAGTGTAGGGGTGGAAAGGTTCAAATCCATGGTGATAGGATACTCCTGGTAATGTTGTTTCACACCGAAATATACAGTCATCCATCATCGTCTTCCCTGTTTAGATATTTCATCAAACCAAAATAATGAGCTATCTTTAATTCCTCCTAACCATAGTTTTATGGAAGTCCAAAAGTAAGAAGGCTCTAACTATGTTTATGTTCTGGAAGGGAACATTTTTTTTCTCTTGTCAAGGCAGACAGCCACCTGTAACCAACTAAATGGCCTGGTTCGTCATCTGTTATTCTCAGCATGCTTTGAGTCAAAATAGCTGCTTTTTGTGCATTCTCTTTGCTGTGAAGCCACTGTCCTAAACACCATAATGTTATGTGAGTTGGTTATCATCATTGTTTCAAATTCAAACTCTTTCTGTATGACAACAATCACAGAATCCTGCTCTACTAGCAAGAACTTTCCCATTTCTAATGCTGATGAAACAAAGAAACTAGGAATTGACATATAAATGGCCATTGACCCTTAGCTTTGGGCTCCTACAGTATTTGCATGATATGACTGAAATTATTTTTATCTCTTAAAAAAAGAAAAGTAATGATTTTTTAGAGCTGGAAGAAGTCTGTGATTGAATAAATTGGCCTAAAATATCTTATTATTCCTTAGAAAACATGGCAAAGAACCCTTTTGGGTTTAGTTGCTGAACTTCAGAAAGCTTGAGATAATAAAAACAAGACTATAAAGGGTCCAGTTCTCTGAAGAACACAATCCAGTGATGACATGACCTGCAAACCTTCACAGTCGGCATAAAAACATTCCACACTGTTGCCTTTTCTTTACATTCATCCTGGTGGTTCTACAACTTTCTACCTTTGGCACACTTGTAGTGAACTCTCATTTTCCCCTTTGTCTAACCAGTATGTTAAGCCTATGAACTTCGAAGAAGAAGTGCGCGCTCACAGAGACATCGACAGCTTTCTGGCCCAGGCAAGCATCCTTCTGGATGAGAAGGCTTCGACTTTGGATGAAGTCTTGAGGCGAATGATAGCCCACCTGGCAGAGGTGGGCTGCAGCTGTGATGTGGATGAGGTGATGAATACTCTATTCACAGATGAAGGAGGGAAGGAGAGTAATGGTGAGTCAAAGCGTTGGTATTTGTTTGGTACGGCAAGAAAAAAAAATCAGCATTTGCTGAGAAGACTCCATCAGATCTTTGAGTATGTCGTTTTACACTCTTGTGTCATTGATTCCACAGTTCACCTTCTGTCAGAGACCATTCAGGGTGTCACTGCTACTGCCACTGGAGTTCATTATCAGCAATCCTGGCTCTGTATCCTGTGAGTTTCTCTGCAGCAACAAAGGGTTGTACAAAGCAGGTCTAGAAGAGTTCAGACATAGTTTCAGATATTACATTTAGAAAAAATATTGTGAAAAGCATTTTACTGATTTCCATCTATAACCCTCAATAAGGGTAAAAACACCCGAGAGATTCAAACGCCAATCAAACATTGACTGTATATGAGAACTAGACAGAGTGAGCGTGATGTCACTCAAGATTCAATAAAATTAAATTCTATTTTTTTTTTTTTTTTAATTGGACCCCACCATTTTGGAGCAACATGGTGATAGTAACCAATGATTGTTCTAACTTGGTCTAAGCCAATGTTTCTATGGCAACCACACTTGTCAATCAGGAGTGAACTTGTTGGAAGTCCACACCCCTTCTACTTGAAAGCAGGCTACACAAAATTTGCTTTGAACGTTTGACATGGGGGTCAGCAGGCACCACCTACTTTTAGTGAATAATCTGATTGGCCAGCTTATATCTTGAATAACTTGTACCACAGAAAAACTATCATGAAAAAATAGGATTAGCATAAAAGTGTTTTAAAAAGTAGCAGTAAATCTATTTTGAGCGTTTCCATTATAAAATGGACCCATTAGGCCGGACCAATTCGTACCATTTTTGTTCCCCGTTAGTTGTAGGTCCATAGAAAATTGGACTGGACCAATTAGGGCGGAGCTACTGTCGTCACACAATGAAATCTATTGGTTGGCGGAAAGGTTTTACGATAACAGCAAGCGCCCAACTAGCACTTTTCCTGACTCAAGATCCAAGCCGAAAGTTTTGCCTTTTTGGACATATTCTTCTTTGCCTCCCACAATCTTCTGACAAAGAATATTCAATTCTTTGTGTTTAGTATTAACCCCTCATTTGCAGGGTTAGGGACCAGACACACACTAAATCCGCAAATACAGAGAACCACTGTAGTCGCAGCGTTATGACACACAGCTACGCCATCAGTCTACACCCCGCATGCACTTTGATGGTTCAACACTCATTTAAATTGCCCAGACCATTCTTAACTGGCCAGGAGCGGACCAGTCCAGACCGCTCAGTGGAAACGCCGCATAAGTCTAGTTCTCTTATACAATTAACTGAGTCAAAAGATTCTCAATTTTGTCCTCTGAACTGAAAGTAAAAAAACTGTCACCAATTGCAGACAAGCTTGAGAATTTGATGTGTGTGAATGTCACATGGGTGTTGCAAACAAAGCCTCCACAGATGCCATTTGCTTAATCAATTGCGGTTGAGTAGAATAAAACAACCCTCAAGCTGTTTTCGTTAGTCTATTTCAAATAGGCCAACCCACTGACTCATTCTCACATTAGCTGAACCTGAAAAAAACCCCACAAAGACATACTTTTTTTAAAATGAAGCATTTCATGTTATTTTTTGACTCTTCAAGCTCAACTGTGAAGAATCTGCAAAGACGTCACGTTTGCATCACCCGTTTGGACAAGCCTCAGAACTGGGGAGTCAACTGTGCTGAAGCCCGCTATGTTATTCTCATTCTCGCCCCGCCTCTAACGGTAAACCTTAAAGATTTTTAAACCTAATTGAATCATAAATCTAAAGTCAGGACAACAACATAAAAGATTTGGTAGATCTTTCTTGCCCATGATTAAATTTTGAGCGCAGTGAGCATGATCTTTAATATGTCTCTAATGGAATTTGTAAGACATGAATAATTTTGCTGGTAGATACAAGGAGTAGATA
The DNA here is from genome assembly GCF_002922805.2 of Oryzias melastigma. Taxonomy (NCBI): domain Eukaryota; kingdom Metazoa; phylum Chordata; class Actinopteri; order Beloniformes; family Adrianichthyidae; genus Oryzias; species Oryzias melastigma. Next base: position 7,066,994 of record NC_050521.1, on the reverse strand, counting down.
TAACCAGGATGACTTTGTAGTGTGGATGTTAGAAGTCGCTGAAGTCGGGCAGGAACCTAGTCAATTCAACCATTGTGGTGGAAGCTAACACAGATTCTCACTGTTTTTCAGAAAAGCACCAAAACAGCTATTGAACTTGGCCGAACATTTGCCACAATGTTCTCTGACATTTCCTTCAGAGAGAAGCTTTTAGACCCAAGAACCCAGGACGACTTCAAGCAGGAGCTTGTGACCCAGCGACACCTGCTTTCTGAAGTCAAGGCGAATCCCATTGTGGAGGAAGTGGAAGAGTCTGATCCGCGGAGGGGAAAACCGCTTGAGGTGGGAATGAAGCATGAACCAGTCATTGCATTGCAGTAGATAGAATCTCATGGTATATGACTGGCCATATGACTAACAGGTTGACAATAAATGCCAAGCAGTACTAACCTAAAATATTCAGGAGGACATAAATCTGTTTAACAGAGCTCATTCATTATATAAACATTTACTCGACTAGCTGCTTGGTTTCACCAGATGTGGAGACCACCCTCGTATTCTCGGTCTCCACCCAGGCATATAAAGATGTGGCGCAGTAAAGCTGAGCCAGATTATCCGAGTATCCTCTTTCCGCACTCTATTAGCCCCGGCCCGGGGAATGAAAGCAGCTGGGCAACAGACTAAAAAAAGCTGCCAAGCCTTCCTTGGAGCTGAGGGCAGAATGTGTGCAGCCTGGTGCAATGATAAAGTACTTCATTATGTCTGGATCTTAAATTAAGAGGAAATGTGTTTGCAGCAGGAGGTTGGAGAGGAGAGAACACACAGAAATGCTGGCAGAGACAGCATGTGTTTGGGCTTTAAAAGACTGCACTTAACAACAGGTTGTGGTGACACCTGATATCCTGACTGGGTTGAAAACAGCTCCTAAGTGTGAGTGTAGTGCTGCCAAACAAGCCATTACAAAGGCAAATCAAGTTTGCTTACACCGAAGAAGATAACTTGTGCAATCTTTTAATTAATTCATTGTTTTTCAAATGAATTTCCATCATTTTTAATTGGATCGTAAGCCTCTCATATTAAGTGTGCCAACAGATTTTGGAGATTCAGATTTTTTTTGTTAGATTGTTGCAGAGGGAGGTACTAACTCACCCACTGTTTTTTAATGTGGCAGATTGAAGCTCTGCTGATCTTTTATGGACTTCATTTATGAGTTGATTTTATCTGAACTTATACATAGCAATTGTTTGTAGAGGTTATTTTCATTGAATGCACGTTGCTACACAGCAACGTCTATGTCTTTCACTGGGCTGGCTCCAATTATTTTTTAGAGTGATCTAAACCCATCAAGTTTCCGCTCCATGGAGACACATGGATTGTCATGAGTGTTTTGAATACATTTGCATCATATCTGAAATGTTGTCGATTTTTTTTTGTTTTTTCTTGACTTACCATATTTTTTTCTACATGTTAACACAGAACATAACACTCAGTCTTTGGGTTAAACAGAACATATGCAGTATTTAGGCATGTGTTCATTCCTTTATTCCCGTCCATTTTGTATTTTACAGTGCAGAGACTTCTTCAAAGCTGGCAGAGGCGTATACAAGGACCTCCGCCGCAGACTGCCCTTATACCCCACAGACTTCACAGATGGTATCAGCAGCTTGTAAAAAATCTGCTTTTGGTCTGTAACTGTTGTAGGTTTTTTTTATATTTTTGATGGTCCCTTGTAAATCTTTCAAGGCATAACCGGGAAGGACCGCTGTCTAGTGAAGTACACCACTACTGCGATTTTCCTCTACATTGCCATTCTGCTGCCTGCTATTGCCTTTGGCTCACTGAACGATGAAAGCACCAGGGGAGAAATAGGTACCGACTTTGTTATTGTTGCATCATGTTGCATAACCTCCATCGGGAATAGCTATTTAAACTTGCAAAATGTGTTTGATGAACATTTTCATGTGAGTTATACTTTGTTTCCCTACAGATGTTCAGAAAACTATTGTTGGCCAGAGCATTGGGGGAGTCATCTATTCCCTGTTTGCTGGTTCCCCACTAGTCATCCCTCTGACCACTGCGCCATTGGCTATCTTTATAAGCGGTGATTTTCCTTTAGAATATTTTCAAAAATATGAAACTTAAATTGCCTTTATAATAGATACATTTATAGTAATGTTTGACTTTATAATTTAAGCTTGTTCTCTCTGTATTTTATTATGAAAAATCCTGTGTTTTCACTTTCATCTATCCATTTTTTTCTGCTTGTTTGTGAGCCTTTATCTGTTTCTTTTTTATTTTGTATCCACCTTTGACGATCACAAGAAGGAAGGTGGATTGACTGGTAAACCATGATGCTTTCCTTCTGATTGTATTCTCTCTTTACAAAAATGGACCTCACTGAATCTGAATCACTGCAGATGCCATTAGCCCATTTCATGTCAATATTTGCTTCCACCTTATCAAAGTGGAGAGGTTTGAGTGCCCAAATATTCACCCAAGGTATTTCGATTGGAGTCACTCCATGAATATTGGTTCTGGAGAATGGGTCAGACTGAGTGCAACCCAAAGCAGTAATGTTAAAATAAATAAATAAACAAATAAAGGCAAGGATTTAACTCAGGCAAAGGTTAGGACAGGAAATGGTACAGCTGAGACCTGGCGGCCCAGCTCAAATCAGCATCTGCAGGATTCTGGTGGTGTGCGGATTAGGCAGCACTCAGAGGGGCTTTCAATTTCCAGCAATTAGTCAGAATAATCCATCTTTGATCATTTACCATAAATCAAAAGAGGGTGTAACGTTCTACTTCTTTGGACTGTTTGTATTGTGTGGCTCTTGAATACTGAGGTATTTTCCACAATTGCCAGTTAACCAATCTTCTTTCAATGAAAATATTTTCTATTTGTAAGGTTGTGTCTGGACATGTTTTTTTTGTGCATTTATTCCACAGTCATCAGAGGAATATGTGATGACTACAATCTCGACTTTGATGCTTTTTATGCCTGCATTGGTTTATGGAACAGTTTCTTTCTCATCCTTGGAGGTTTATTTAATGTCAGCCTGCTGATGAAACTCTTCAAACGGTAAATACACTATAACACATCACCAATCTGTTACTTTATTTACTATTAAAAAAGAACAATCCTACTGGAACGGACTCACATTAGTGATGCGGTTTGGTTGTTTTCATGGATTTTGCTAACAGATCAGATCTGTGTTGTCGTTGCCTTGAACGGGTTGTTATGTCTGTGTGCATAAAAAAAACAGCTTGGATGAAATGTAAGCACTCAAAGCAACACTCTGTTTTTATTTGCTCTCATCCTCAGCTCCACAGAAGAAGTCATTGCATTGTTTATCTCCATAGCATTTGTTGGAGATGCTATTAAAGGCACCATCAAAAGTGAGTCCAGAGAAGACCTGATTACATTGCACATCTCAATTTTTTCATTAGGAGGTACATCACATAGCTATAATGGAGACATTAAAGTCAACAATGGAGCTGACGCTACACTGAGAGGGATAGTCTTCAAAGCTTTTGACTCTTCTAGTTATTTTATATATTAAATTAGATTCTTTAATCCAATGAATATGAGAGTGTGATTGAAGCTTTTCCATTCTCTCTTCCATAGTTTTTGAGCACTACTTCCATGGGCCCATACTGGCGACCACAAACAGCTCTGTAGTCCTGCAGCAGATTAATGAGATTCTGGAAAAGGCGAATAACCAGACGCCACTTGTGATGGAGCATCACAAAGGGAATATGTCACAACTTGAACGAGCAGAAGCACAAGTGTTGGTCTTTCTGCCTGAAACGTTGGTGATCTGCACGAGAGAAAGGCCTATCCTCTGTCTGCTGCTCATGCTGGGCACTCTGTGGCTGGGTTATGCTCTCTACCTGATAAAGAGGAGGTACAGTTTACTTACTCTATCTAGGTCAACGTTTTCCAGTCAAATCTAGACACAATTTACTTTACTTTCGCTCAACCTAATGATATTAGTAAATGAATCAAGACAATTTTAATTTAATTGTCAAATAAGTCAAAATATAAATGCATCACTTTGATGTCCCCACAATTATAAGATACTATATTATTTGCATGTAATGCAAAGTGCTTTTTTTATGAAATGAGATACATTGTTTCAAGGCCATTAAAAATATCAACTAAAAAATAATAATTTCAATTAAAAGATTTTAACAATGTGAATGGAAACAGGCAGCGATGTAATTAACACACTATGTAAAAATATATCAAAAACAGATGTTGGTTGACCCTACATTGGTGCTAAAAATTTGGAAAGGGGTTCGATCAAAAAAATGGAGCATATATTAAAAATATCCACCAGTATTTTTCAAATACATAAGCTGTTTTGATATGCATGATGTGTGTGTGTTTGCCCATACATTTCTGCATTTACAGTATGTGAGTCTCAAAACTTTTTTTATTTTTTTTGTTTTAAGACAAGTTGTTGTTTCTTTTCTCTTCTTAGCCCGTACCTGAATGACAAAATCAGAGAGGTGGTGTCTGACTGCGCTTTACCCATCTCTGTGGTGGTATTTTCCTTCATCGGCTCTTACCTGTTCATTGACATACAGCGTGAGTACAAACCCCACCAATGAAGAAAAGAAGTAAGCTAGTATCCAAAAACGTTTTTTCTTAAGCAGTTTTCAAATGATTTTATTTTAGCAAAAATAATGTTTCTATTTTTCTTGTTTTTATGCTGTTTGGAACTGGGTCTTTGGACATATTTCATGCTGAATCTTTTGCTGCCATCAGTCCCTGTGTTTAACGTCCATGATGGTCCAATCTTCAAGTATCCTGAGTTTGAAAAGCTGTCAGGAATGGCTGCGCTGAGCGCGGTCGGGCTGGGTTTTCTCCTTGCACTGCTAATCTTCATCGACCAGAACATTGTCATCTCTCTCACTCATGTCCCAGAACACAAGTAAGACTTTCTTCTGGTAAAAAAAAACTAAAAATACTTTACTGTAAAACATTGTCCAGTTGTAGTTCGTGAGTGAAGATTACATTTACATTTGAATCTGCACTTATGTGCGTATGTGAACAAAGGCTGCTAAAAGGCACAACGTTCCACTGGGACTTGGTGCTGACTGGTTTCATCAACATCCTCATGTCCTGTCTGGGGTTGCCATGGATGCACGCTGCCTTCCCACATTCCTCCCTGCACGCCCGCCAGCTCGCCAAAGTGGAACACCACTTAGAGAACGGACATCTCCACACAACGTGAGTGAGGATAAAACAAAAGTGAGCAGTCTGTGTCCTTCCCACCTCACAGCAGTGGGTCACTTCCCTCTGCCTCTGGAATAAGACAAGGGTGCAGATTCTTTTCATACTGACATTACTGACTGATTAAGAAAAAGTCTACTAGACAATTTTATGCCTGTTCTAAGATTTTTGACCAGATAAATGTTATTATTGAAAAAATGTGGCTAACTCAGTTTGTAGGCAACATTTTTGTCTATATCTTAGTAAATCTATAATATATTTTATTTACTATATATACTTTATTTATTATATAACCATCTGGGAAATTCCTGCAGCTCCCGCAGCACTTTTGGAAGCAAAAGTTTCATACAAGAGTCTTGAATTGTTTGGGTTTTTGTGAGGAAGCGGAGGACTCACGTGACTGAAAAAAATCAGCAAATATGTGAAACTGCGAATAAAGAAACGCAAATAAGCAGGGGAACATGTAGACCATGTCAAAATAAGCACTTCTCAACCAATTATTAGATTTATCTACTTGTTTTCCTCAACATCCTTTACCAGTTGAGACTAATTACATAAGAAAAGCAACAGAAATTGCTCTCTGATCCACAGCTTGTCTAATTTTATCATATTCATCACATGAAGAGCAATGACTGCCTCTTGTAGAGTGTGCAGGATTAAAAAAAAGAAAAATCCAAACGATACACCGTGTGTGTTTGGTACTACCTATTGCCTACACCATGCCAGTAAAAGAATGTGTTTGAACATTTTTGCACCACAGGCTCACTGAGCGGTCTACGACTCGGATATTTTATGTGGGCCACCTGCGTGCCCCTTACAGGTTTGCTTATATTTTTCCTGCAGACATTCCGTATTAACCTGTAAGGGCTATTGTGACTAAGGCTTTAGATATCCAAAACAATTAAACTAATGCTCAATCTCAATTTTAGGAGCTTAATTGTAAAGTTAGTACTGTTCAAGCCTTGAATGCAATAAAAGGAAAATAATTTAGAAAATTTTAAACTCTTAAAACTGAAAGTTCCACTCCAGCAAAAATTTTTTTCCATTGTAAAATTGTTCCCAGTGATCTTTTAAGTGTGTTTATGAAATTTTTTGCCAAAATCAAAAAGCCTTTGTCATTTTCTAAGACATATTTTAACGATTCAGGATTGATACAGAGCAACCCGCCCCCTCCCCGCCAGTGAGGGCTCTGTGTGCACGCACTCACACAAGCTTATAGCCTCAAGCTAACATTAGCGGCGCAAAAATAACGCAGTCGTACAGTTCTGAGGCAGAACTGCAATACGCTCCAGCACAAGTGTTGAACGCTCATCATGTCTCGCACATTTAATTGTAAACAGGTCAGGGGGAAGGGGGAAGGGAGACTTTGGCACAACCATTTCAGTGGCTGCATCATCGTATGCTAGCATCCGGTTTTCTGATCCAATCCAAACCAAATTACTAAATACTCAAATGGGTAGTTTTAATTTTAAATTCTTTTATATAAAAATGCTACAAGACCAAGTTTTGTGGGGCTCTTTAAGATTTAACACGATTTTTCTCCTATTTTCTCTCATTTAATATTCAGTATAAAATAAAATGTTACTTTGGTTTAAATTACATTTTATCATGCAGAAGTAAACAAAGTTTAAGGTTGGAAAATGTTGTTTTTGTTGTCGTCCTGGTCTTAAACTAAAAGGTCGCCCCTCCCCTCCACAGCATTGTCAGCGTGAAGGAGACTCGCCTGACCTCTCTGGTGGCAAACATCCTGATCGGCCTGTCTGCGTTCATGCTGCCCATTCCGCTGCAGTGGATCCCAAAGCCCGTCCTGTACGGCCTCTTCCTGTACGTGGCGGCCACTTCGCTTGATGGAAACCAGATGGTTGACCGCATGACCCTGTTGCTAAAGGAACAGGTGAGGTGCCGCTGTGCGCTTTGATCAACTGACTTGTTTAATTGTCCTTTTATGTCCTTATTTCCATGTGGCTGCAGGAGTTATTTGCACAAAGTGTGGTAATATCCTGCGGCTACGGTAGCAAACATCGAGGATGCAATAGATGCTTGTCTTCACCAAAGGAAATCATAAACATTTTCACTATTTACAGAAGCAAAATGTGTGTTTAAAGCAATGTCTATTTAAAAACAGATAATTATCAGTCTCCAGGCTTCATAATGAAAATGCTCATTTAAAATCGGAATGAAATTCTGCTCTTATGTACCCAGACTTCATATCCGCCCACCCATTACATCCGCCGTGTGCCTCAGAGGAAAGTGCACTACTTCACTGCACTGCAGATGATCCAGCTCGTCATTCTGTGTGCTTTTGGCATGTACCCTCTGCCCTACATGAAGATGGTCTTTCCCCTTCTGATGATCCTGCTGGTCCCTGTCAGGTGAGATGACCCGGGTCAACAGGGGGCAGAGCTGCACTGTGGAAGCCTGGTTGAAATCCAGACTTTCTTTTATTAAAAATAAGAAAAAGGAATTGGAGATGGAGTTATATTTATACTCTGATGGACTCTATTTTTATTAAAAAATGGAATAAAAAAATCAAAAGACATCAGCTAATTGGGCAGTACATATTTTAACAGACAGAAAAGGCACACTGTATTTTCAGCACCACTTGAAAACCTTTATTTCTCTTATTTAGCCAACACCAATGTTTGACAAAGACATATTCTAGATGGGCAAAAACTAAAGTTAAACTTCCATCCCTTCCATTATTGGTACACGCCCAGTAGGGTTTTCTGAGCAGATCATCCAACCGTTGTCTGTCAATAAAATGGTCAAGTCATTTGACCTCCTTTTTGATCTCAAATTTCAAAACAAAATTGTGAAGTTTCTTAAAGTTCACCCTTGGATATTAATTAAATAATTTAGACTTTGTAGATATGTTTATGGCTGTGGTAACCTTGAGCTGTTTTACAATTAAATTAATATTGACTTACTTACTTGGGTCTTAATCAACCTTAACGTAACCTGACAAACTAATCTGGCATTAGATTTGTCTTTAACCCTTTAACACCAGAGGTGTCACCAGTAACTCCCAAATTACACACTTTTGTTTGCACAAATAACATGCATTTTTTGCATATTTGCAAACTTTATGTACCAGTGCAATACAGACTCTGTGACACAATCCGCTGATTACATTGTTTGTGTAAACAAAGCTGCTTTTCTCTGCTTCAAAATCCATCGGAATTATGTAAATTAAACAGTTGAAGAGGTAACAGTAATCCTAAGAATGTTAAAACTGGAGTTTTGGTGTAAAAGCGTTAAACACATTTCAAGAAGAAGTTTTTAAACTAAAGGGGTTTTATATTAAACCATTTTTTATTAGTCTGACCAGACATTAGAACCTTTGCTTTGACCAGTTTCCTATATAAGACAGTTTTTCCCCAAAATTTGTATTTAACATTTGCCTGTTTTTTGTGTTTGATTTCAGAACCGGACTGCTCCCCAGACTGATTGATGCCAAGTACCTGGACATCATGGACTCTCAGTATATATAAAAGGACTGAAGATGGAATAAAAGAAGGGAACAGAAACACATTCTTAATGCAATGTTCTTGGACTGCTAAATTTTATTTGGAACACATTAATTACTGAAAACGATATGCTTTTCTTTGTTTTCTGATAATTATGGATTCATACTTGTAACTGGATTTTTTTTTAATTGCTACAGTCGTGCATCGTTTTTATTAACACTGGTAGTTTGGAGATCACATATACATGCAGATGAGTCTGTGTCACTAAGAATGTAATATACAGACACAAAGCATTTTGTGACACGTCCTGCACTGACAGAGAATATCATCAGAACACTGTTTATGTCACAATAAATGGAAAAAGTTCAGTTTTGGCTCCATGTTTTTTAAAAAAAAAAGCAATAAAATTGAAATGAAACTAGAAGTTTACACATAAACAAAAATGAACCGCTTATTCTGAAATTTAGCAAATGAACCTTTAGGTCTTTTAGATTATTTCTATTGCTAAATGTTTAAAATATGACAGAGAAAACATTGTAAGGACATGTTAACTACATTTTAGAAAACACATTCATACACATAAAAAGTTCTAATGGGAATGTTAGAATGCTCAAATGAAAATATGATGTTGAAAGATTCTGTTATGTCACCTGATAACATCTGAGTTTTTTTTTAAGTCCACTCTCAGACACAGTCCTTCCTTTTAGGACATTAAGGGAAAATGAAAAGAGGTCACTCACAAAAGCAGGTGGACAAGTGTGGTTTTTTTGGTGCATCATTCATTCATCAAACCATCAAATTACTACACACAAAAAGATAAATTAATTCATTAAGACAAAGTCTATGATCTGATGAAACTACAGTAGAACTGTTCACCATTATGAACACAGATAGATTTAAAAAAAGGCTCAAGGATGTACAGGTCTGTCATACTGTAAAGCATGGGGGTGGCAGTATTATATCTAGGGTTGTTTTACTGCTAGAGGAGCTGTTGCACTTCACTTGACATCATTACGAATTATAATTTCTAGGAAAATGTAAACAAATCTCAAGACACGAGACTTGGGAATGAAGCTTGGACACGGGTCTTCACTCACAGTAGCTAAAACACAAAAAAGTCATTGTTTTGCTTTTGATTGTTGTTTCCCCCTCTGCCTATCACACATGGCTTGCATCAGTAATACATGTTTTAACAGCTTTATGGTAAGGGAAAGGAAAGAGATCCAAAAACCTGTCCGAGCTGCGTAATAGCACAAAAGGAAAGAAATTTCAGCATTTTTTTTTTTATTTTTTATTTTTTGTAAACGCTTTTGGAAGAACTTGATCAAGGTAGGATCAAAATGATTTTAAAATACTGTGGACATATTTGTTATGTTGTTTTTAAAGATACTAATAATTACATTTTCATTCAATTATGCTCTTTTTGTTGCAGCCTTTTCAAATAAAAGTAATGTTGGCCATTTGGACTAACATTAGAAGACGCTTAATCCAATGTTATCTCAGGCAAAGCAGAAAAAAGGGGATTTTATGTTTAGTTTTTTTTTTTTTATGTGTGTAAACTTCTGGTTACAGCATTCACACTGATTCCATCAATGCTTCTTGGCAATCACCATCCTCAACATTTTGGTAAACAATGGGGAGTTTGAAAAGAAAAGAGTGGAAAAAGATTAACAAAACCCAAAGATGTTTAGATGAAGTTTGGTATCACAAAAATATCACTATACTAAATTAGGTAATCCAAAATAAATGGTGAGTATTCACAGTCTGATTGTTCCTATTCTATATTCAAGAGCTCTAATTAAAGATTTAATCAAAGTGGAGTTTCACTTTGGAAACAAAAATCTATATCGACAGTTTAGACTAAAAAATCTTTGCTCCAAACAATCATGGCTTTTACAATAAAACCCCATTCTTAAACTAAAGTTTTAATCTTTTGTTTTCATAATTACGTGGTGTGATACCATGTTCGTTCTGCAGATGAACAGTAACTTCAGTTTGTTATAAAGAAATAACATTTTTAATTAGGAAGCTCAACAATTTGTAAACTGTACTTACAGTATTGTGATGATAACAACTTCAGTCTAAATGTAAAATAGAAAGAAAACAATTCAAATAAATATGTAAAAACGAATTTCTCTATGTGAGGATGTGTCATCTCTCATTATCAACCTTGGTGTAATGAAATGGTCAACAATTTCAACTCAAGTACACAGTAGATTTTTCAATTTATGGGTTCTTTGTTTGGTTGCTGTTAAATTGAATTGTTCTAACGTTAATAAAACACGGTTCTCCATCTGAATGAAGCCTTTTCATTTTACCTTATGATACTGAATCCTAACTCCTACCAAGCACACACTTCATTTTAGGCTCTAATAAATGTGAAATCTGCCAGTAGATGGCAGTAGAGACTCACATCTTGGGTTTTCTGTGATCACCTGTAATGATGTGGACAAACCAATAAATAGAGAACAAATTCATATCATCCATTGTCCTTTAAAAGCAACAGTAATAATGAGGTTGATTGAAGAGATATGAAGCATGAGTAGTTTCCCAAAGGTCAGCACCTGTATGTGATCAGTCATGCTATTCTCTTTCATTTGCTTGCTGCAGAATGTCTTTTGACAGCCAGTAAACTTCTTTTTGGATTTTGCTGCTGTGTCCTTTCCACTGAAATCCTGTTTACTCTTTCTGTGAAACTGTCTGCTCCCAAACAAGTTGTTACCGTGGAAGCACTGACAAAAGGCTTTCTAAGAACAATATACAACGGTATAATTGCTTACCTGATTAAAAAAAAAAAACAAAAAAAACAAAAAAAAAACATTTTTTTTTTCACAGATTCCATTTAAAAGGTGGTTATTTGGAATATCTGCTTGATTTTCATATTGACCATTCTTCCATATTTCCCTACCTTTAAAGGGTAACCAAACAGCGAAGTTGGAGGCTGACTCCACCCACAGCTGGAATTTGAAAATCAAGTCAGAGAGGTGAGACCTAGGGGCAGTACTGTTATCATTACTGGTGCTGCAGATAATGGCGTGAGACTTCTGAAACTAACATGGTTTGACCAATCACAAAATTCAACTGTAATACCTCAATTCGACCTGTAGGGGGCAGCACACAGAAGGTTTTTGACTATATTTTTGAGAATTAAACAATTTTATTTTAATTTGTCAAAAGTTGGACTGTGACCAACAGACAGCACTTTTAAAGCCCCATGTATAGAGGTCAACAGCCAAAAAAAAAAAGTTGATTCAGGGTTTGGTTACTCCTTAAATCTCCCTTGTTTTTAGTCTAACTGGTCTATCTTTCTTTGTGACCTGTTCTTTTCATTACTCATTTGATTATGACTTCTATACTATACTATACTAGTCAAATCTTTTGATCTACTCCCCCTCCTGCCCGACTTGAAAAGACTCGGTGTCTACTATACTACACCACACTGATATATAAAGCAATGCCATACTTTTCAAATCTATTCTATACTTCACTTTACCATACTATATAAAGGGATGCTATACTATTCTATACTATATATAGCTGTACTTTACTATTTTACTATATACTATACTATTCAAATCTATGTTGTACTATACTACACTATACTTTACTAATATAGCATAGTATTATAGTTCATCTCATTAATCATCCCCCCAAACTTTTTCTACATCTATCCATTCCCTTCTAATATCTACTCTATCCTCAATTTTCTAGGAATTATTCATCTCCTTCTCCTCCACTTAGTCATCCTTTAGCCATCCATCCATCCATCCATCCATCCATCCATCCATCCATCCATCCATCCATCCATCCATCGTCTTTAATGTTCTTCAGTCACAGCAAAAGCTTCTAAAGAATGCCCCTTTTTTAACATAATAGTCAAAACTTAATTTTAACACATTTCTCAAAGATATCTATAAAATTTTAATGAATTCTTATGTTTTCAATAAATCTATCCAATTATATAATTACATATCATCATAAAGTTCCCATTAAAAATCTTCCATCATTTCCTTCCTCTTTTGTTGTACTTACTTTAATCTTTATTTCTTCATTTTTAAACAAAACACGACTGTGGATCTGTGAAACGCTTAACTTTGCATTCCAAATCAGGCTCGGGGTTTTATCCTTACATCTGTAATGAAAACACTACATTTATTTAGGCTGCATGTTTCAAAGCCTGTAGTTTTTTACACTTGTTTCAGGTGTGCTAAAATGGAACAAAATCAAACAATCCAGTCATGGCAGGATCCAGATTGGTTTTACTGAAGGGAATTGGATCCTATGAGTAATAAAGATGAAGTGAATGTCACCACAGGTATATATTAACCTCTCGGTCACCAGAGAGATGCTGACAATTAATTTGCCATCACAACAATCTGAATTTTCATCTGCTTGGCAGCTGTACAGAACACCTCTTCCTATTCTTAGATCTATGATGAATAAATTCTGCTCATGTCTGTTCAGGTAGAGCCCTGCGTCTTCATTAGTCCCTTCCTCCACATGTCTAATGCTCTTTAGACATCCGAATGCCCCTTCCCCAGCCGCCGTCTCTCCCACACTGCAGAGGTGTCACCAGCGGCGTGTTTGTGCTCCTGACAAGCTGAGAAGACACACAAACTCTAGCATTTCTCCAGTCTGGCCCACCAATCAGCTCCCGTCCGAGAGAGCAGGGCGGCTGAGAGAAATGAGCCTCTACCTCGTGGACTCATGCAGTAACCAGCTGCAGCTCATTCTTATTTACTGCATGTTTAAACAAGTGCTATGGAGCTTTGTGCACAAAACTGAACCAGAAAGACAAGCGTAACTGAAATGGAACTGTCTTTCCTCCTGGTTCTTTGAGTAATATATAAAAAAACTGAGCGTCTGATCAACAGCACATAAATTTCATATGAAACAGCGGACACAGAAAAGCTGAACTGATTTACAGCCTGCCCTGGCTAATACTAGACAGATGAGTCCTATGAGTCTGCTAGCCCTCACACATAAACCATCTTTGAGCAGAGAGGAGCAGAGCAGCCAAAAGGGTCTGCTTCACAAACAACAACCTCCAGTTTTTCATCGAAGCGCAAACAGACTCCCTTGAGTAGGCTTTTTATTGTCTAAGCTGCCAGTCTACATATATTACATGGAGGCAGGATGATGGAGAGCCTCAATAAGTTTGTATATGTGTGAAAATGTCATCTCTTGGGAAAGGCATTATAGAGCAGAGCTATTTTGGAAGTTTATTTCACAAATTACTAGCTATTGTTGGAGGTATTATTGAGTTGTGACCAACATAATAGCCCATTTCAATAATTTATTTATTTTATATAATTCATTTTGGCTAAATGACTCCTACAAGATTGCTGGTGGTGGGGGGCTTTTGAGCCACCATGATCGAATGGCCAAAGCCCTGGGACTTCACCAAGTCTGCTTTCACACTAACAGACGTGCTCATCCGTGTTTACGTGGTGGAAATTCATGTACATTACTGTTAACACCTTGACCTCAGGTTGATGAAGAGCGCTTGCCTCCACATGACAGCTTTCACTCCGTGTCTGGGGAGGGACACCCCAGCAGCAGGGACAACAACCAATCAAACACAGGAAATCTCGTCAGTAACGCACACCCAAATCCTAAACTGTTTAAACATCAGCGTGGACTATGTTTATGATGCTCTCATGTACAAAAGGAGGATCAGATTGTAAAGAATCACGCTTGATGCCTACATTTATTATGTTTGGGGCAGCCGTGGTGCAGAGGTAGAGCCTCGTCTCCAATGAGCGGTCCAGATTGGACTGGACCGGACCAGTACAGTATTTTAAGCGTTTCCATTATAAAATTGATATTTTTTTTGACAGTTTCAAATTATTTTTAACTTTGTTATCCCACAGGGATTAGACGCAGTAATGTGAAAACTTATTAGTTTTTCTTTATTGTAAGACACGTTGGAATTGTCTGACTTTTGCTTTGTTTTTAGTGATTTTGTAAACACTGAAATATAAGCAACTTTAACTGAGCAGAAAAGATCTTCTGCAGCTCTACGTCTCATCCCCGTCGTGGAAAGGTAGCGATAGCATTATCACAAATTAGAAGAAAAAAATCCTAATTACCTCCTAATCAAACAAGAAGCATTCAGTGAAGTACTTGTAACCTTCGTCTAACTATGGGTTAGGGTTAGGAGAACAAGTGTTCGGACCCCACCCTCCATAAGAGGGTAGGGTCAATGCACACTCCATACAGCCTCCCCAGGAGTAGGATCCCAGGACAACCCCATCCCAGGAAGGTGAGTGGATAAAATGATTAATGAAGTTGTTCTTCATTATGAATAAATTTATTAATTTTTTATTTTTTAATTACAGGGGGAGTGGTTAGGGTTAGGGCCCGTCCCTGTGGGGTTAAGGTTAGGGTTCTGGACCGGATTATGGTTAGGTTTAGGGTTACATGTGGGGCTGGGATTAAAATTATTCAGGTTTTTTCATGGGGGGAGTGTGGTTAGGGTTAGGGCCCCCCCATGTGGTTAAGGTTAGGGTTACTGGACCGGGTCAGGATTAGAGGAACCCCCCCTGGGGGGGATGTTATTCCAGGGGGCAAAGGGCAGGCGCTCATTGACGCCGTGTGGGGAGAGAGTGTCCAGCCTGGTGATCCAGCCCTTCTCAGCCCTCTTCCTTTGGGCCTGGCTCCAGTGTGGATTGCACTCCAACACTGAGGCCTGGACCGACTCCCATCCATGGGTGAGGAAGTGCTGGACCAAAACCTGGTGGGTCTTAGGGTTAGGGGTTAGGGTTAGGGTTAGGGTTAGTTAAAGAGAAATAATCCACGACTCGTTTAACATCATCCATATGATTTTGGGGAAGCAGCTGTGGAGCGTTCTGCTGGAGGAATACGGACATCTGATCTAAGAGGATAAATCAAATATAACCTGGTTGGACATTTATGAAATAAAAAATGTACAAATTATGGCTAAAATTGATCAGGTTACCTTTCATTGTTTACATAAAATTGCTTTAAACAACGTTCAGCTCAACCACAGATATAATATAACTGGATAATAATACATAACTGGAAGTCATTCTGCAGAATCACCATTTTGTGTGACTTCACGTGAAAAGGCTCAATAATCACAACCAATCAACCAGAAGATATCCGGCCTTAACACAACAATCAGAAAGCAGCAAACAGTTTTCAGTATCATCTGTGACAAATAAAGTAATGCCAGCTTGAATAAAATGAGATTGTATTAAAACAATATGGCTTCCTTGAGGTCAAAGTAGGAACTGACCTCAATCATTAATCTGGTTTTAGCTGAAGTGCATCAAGGGACAACAAGTGACCTTTTATTGTAGCCTGCATAACAAAAACATTTACATTTTTTGGTAGTAAATGTAGATCAATTATGATCAAACATTTTATATAAGGCGGTTATCAGAGTAATCGATTAGTTAATCAATAAGAAGTTGAGTAAATGTATAATTACCCACACAAGATTTCCAAGCTTGTTTTCAACAATAACAGCCCAGACGTGCTGAATAAGAGTTTTCATTCAATTATATTGAATATTTCTTTTTTATCTTCAGTGCTGCAGGATGTTTTTGCTGCTTTATAGCAGCATGTCAACTTAGTGGCTTGTTACTGTGTGTTTTCAACTTTCTGGCACTCCTGTGTTTTTCCTCCTAATGTAATGCAGAAGGTGTTTTTTTTTCTTTTTTTCTACAGGGCTTTGCAGCAAAATATGACAAGTTATCCTAATAACAATGATTTTCTGTGTCTGTGCTTGTGCAGTTTCTCTCTATGTTTCTTGTGGCAGCAACACTCGCACCTCCCTGCTGTGCAACTAATAAGAGATTAGTATTCATTCATTAAAAATAAAAGCTTGACTCAAATGAAGGCCTGTTACTGTAAGAAGCGAGAACATAGTCTTTATAGGAAAATGTTGAAGCATTAGCAACACAGGGTTATTTAGAAGACAGCAGAGTAACAATATATCATCCAAATGTTAAAATGAAGTAATTTAGGAAGTATTTTTAGAGGAACCAGGAGGACAATTATGAAGCATGTCGCTTTGAGAAATCAGGCTGGAGGATAGCCTGAGGTGGCAGATGCTGCCTGTAAATATATCCATCATCAACTTTTTCTGAATAACATTTGTAAATGATGAGAAAGGATGGAAACTGGGGGGCAGAGAGGGCTTGATTCTCCCTGGGAGCCACTGAAGCCTTAAAGGTTGAATGTAACAAGTTATTGACGGCAAAGAAATTCAGCAGGTCTTTGTTCTGCATTAGTTCAAAAGAAGGTCTGGCTTTGAAACGACAGCCATGTGGTGAGCCCTTGTAACGGGACACTCAGGTCTGCATCTGTTTGTCATCCCGGAATACTCATGTCCACAGAATGGGTTAGTTTATTGAAAAATGCACTTTAGTGTTAAAAAAATGTCTTGCTGTTACACAGACGATTGTTTATAATATTGCTATTAGCAGCTGATGTTATCTTGCGCTAGTAGCATATTAAAGCAACACTACTAAGGTAAATAAAGAGTAAAACAGTCAGAGAATGAAACACATGGCAATGGAAAGGAAATAATTTAATATGTTTTTGCTAAAAAGCAAAATTTTTTGATTTTTATTTCCAGACTTTGTTTGTTTTGTTCTGCAGAATGTTCATATTTGGATCATTTTAACAGGATTCCAATCTTTTAGAATATTTAGAGGTGTCATTTTTGATAAAAAGAAATGACATAAGAGTTTGAGTTTTTTTTCTTCTTTTGGCGTTTAGTTTAATTTAACTTGTTTCATTTTGACAATATATATTCTTATGGGGAGTCAAATATTGAACATTATTCAAGGTTTACTTTGTTTTTTTATAGGTATTATTCTTTTTTTATAGAATAATATTCCTACCTGTTTTTAACCCTTTTGTAACCATAGTTACAGTATTTTTATGCTAATTTGGAATTTATCTAATATATATATAATTTATCTAATGTTTTTGGCAATTTTTTTATGAGGTTTGTTACTTTTGACTTTATCTAATATTTTAGAGGCAGGCTAACGTTTTTGACTAATTTGGAATTCACTGAGGATTTTTAGGCTATTTTGGAGATGAGCTAGTATTTTAGCCATGTGCTAGCTTTTTAGGCTGATTTTGTCTTTACTAAGGTTTTTTGGGCTAATTTGGAGTTTAGCTCATATTCAAGCAACACACTACATGTTTTTGCAAAATAGTCACATTTTGAGGATTTTTAAGCAAACTTATTACAATTCTTTCAGATATTCAGGCCAACTTAAGTGGTCTTTCATAGTTCTTTAAGGCAATTTAAATTCTTTTTAGAAAATTTAGCATTTTGCTGACAGCTTTTGAATTTTCAGCAAATCCCTTCAGCAAACTGAGTAAAATAACTGGTGGCCTGCCCGGCAAAATTCCTACATCACAAATACAATCTATTTCGAACAGCATTTTCACATCTGCTCCTTATTCAGAACAATTTGAATAAAGAAATACTCAAAAATGCAATTTAAAGCCTAATTTTTTTATCTATGACCAGTTTATATTTAGAATGTTTACTGAACATTTGACTTTGGTATTGTAAAAAGTGGACTCCATTGTTTTTTGAGAAAAATATGTTGACCATGTGTATGGAGCCTTATCAGGATTATTCTGAAGTGAATGAAATAACTGATTGTAAATTGTAAAAATTCTTTTTTTTCACGTTAAATGTTAATAAACGTTTTCACGATATTATAATTGTGTGCATTTCTTCAACACAGAGCTAGCATCACTGCAGCTAACAGGCTGCTATCAGCTAGTCCCAAGCACATCAATGTCCCATACTGCATCTTGTGGGGGTATAGGGGAGAAAAAAATAACAGACGAGAAAAGAAGAGCTTTTTAATCAACTTTATAGTGAGAACATAACAAGAAGCAGGAACCGCAGTCAACACACAACTGACAATTGAAAAGAAGGGATCACAATTCAACCCAAAATGACCAGACCCAAAAGTGAACCCCTACACTCACTAAAGCAAAAATAAATAAAAAACTAAGACTTCCATGTTGCATGTAGCTTGGTAGGGAAGCTAGCGCCAAGTTGCTACAATAGTCTATAGGAAGCTGTCCAAACGCTCCATAAGCCCTCTTTAAACAAATGCTGCATCATCTTTGAGCAACTAAAGACCCTCGCTTGCCCCTCAAGCTTGTCTGCGACTCTAAAATGGCCCAGTCGGGTTCTGGCAAGCAGCAGTCCCATATGTCAGCCATGCGGGGGATTGTAATAATCGCAGAATGTGTGTATGGATGTGCACATGCTTGCTACTTGGGTTTAAAATTGATGAGGCAGATGCACTCGATCCTGGTTCCAAAAGGGCAGATGTGCAGGAAGCTTAAAGGATCCCCGAGGACAAACAAAGCAGTCAAGCAAAGGTGTTAATTGAATTGTCGGAATGAAAACCTTAGGTCTTATTGGCTTCTGTCACTTCAAACACGTCAGGAAATCATAACAGGAAATGTAATTAAACAATCCAGTTGGCTTGTTTTTCTACAATAGCAGATTTAATCCATCGTTTTTCAGACTTTCAAGTCGTTGAAGAATTTGCTGTATATCATGACCGCAGGGTTAAAGACTATTTTCTGATGCGTTTGATGCCAGCGTTTCTCATCAAAGCATCTGGAACTCTCCAGAAGCTCAAGCCTGCTGTCTGCTCACCTCTGATTAATGCTGAAAAGAGGAAGCCCTTCATCGCTGCGTGTCAGTACAGCACCTCCATGTTGACAGAAGCAGGAAACCCAAAGGCTTCCAGCTGAGACATCTGTGGCGAGTCCTACAATGATGTGTCCTCAGTGTGTGCACAGTCTACACCCCTGAAAAAGGCCAAACAGTAGCTCCTGGCATTTCAGTTTGATGTGTGATTTTCTGAGATGACACAAACAGAGTGCAAACATTGTTGTGGGAATTTTGACAGGTAGCAATTAGAGAGAAAAAAGAAACTGCAGGAAATTGAAGGAAATCTGCTCAGGTCTAACCACACATATGATTAAAAGAAGAAAAGTATCTATTATATGTGTCACTGTGCAGAACATTCTGACATTTGAACTGTGACAAGAAAAAAAGGCATTTGCTCTTTTTTGTCATCATTTTGTGTGTACTTTATGGATAAAATCTGTAGTATGTGCAGCCCAATATAGTCCATGAAAGTTAATATTTCTTATGTGGACACACACATATAGTAAAACCTGTGCTGCCTGCCATACACTCCTTTTATTTTGGGGCTAAGAGGTCCTACTAAACTAATGAATATTCATCCATCCATTTTCCAATCCCGCTTAATCCCGTTTGGGGTCAAGGGGTATGGCGTTAAATTTGTGCCTAAACTCTTTCACGGGCATATATCAAACTCCACACAGGAAGTTTCCACTGGCGCAGGACAGCCTCCACGCCCGCTCCTCTACTCCTGCACGCTCGTGAAACCTTTTCTCCATTTGTGGGAGTATTCTTAATCTCCTGTGACTTCTCGTGCTCACCTATCAAAGTATTCTTACGCACCTAAAACTACCTAGGAATACCTGCATGTCATTCATTTTTCAAATTAAAACTAAAAATGAAAAGAAGGGAAAAGGACTGCTTTATTTATTTAGCAATTTATAAACTACTGTGGTAAAACAAATCATTTTTAAAAAAAACAAAAATGAAGCAAACACATAATGAATGTTCTAATTCATTTTCTAAGAAAACTGTCTGATCACATGGTGGGGAAAACATAAAAAGGAGCTCTTAGAAAATGACTTTAAATGTTCATTATGGGTGAGGCAGAAGTAATTTGGTGTCAGAAATCCTAAAATATTAAATTTAAAAGGTCTTTGTTCCATTTTCGATTTAATAATTTATGATTTAATACGAAGAACTGATCTGTTTCTCTTTGAAAATGATAATTATATGAAATAGTTTTTTTTTTTGTGATTATTTTACTTTGAAAAATGAATGATACACGGATCCAGTTATTGCCCTAACATCTGCGAATCAACCACAATACTTGAGGACTACACAGAACCTCGCTCAGTGCAAAGTTTCAGGCGTGTTTGAGATAACCAGCGCCTCACCTGGATCGCCGGCGAGACCAGGCGCAGAGAAAGACGCCTGAGATGAAGGGAAACGCTGAACTGCAGCGAAACTGAACGAGAACAGATTGTCCTTTAGGTGAAATTTTGATATGCCTCTCCCTCTTATATTTTGAAGTCAACAATAAAACACATAACCACAGATCATTTGTATGATTTGAGTTTGTTGCATAGATGCAAATGTCTGTCTGATGTTAATCATTAAAACCTTAATGATTATCAGTTGAAAAGCTAAAATAATTTATTGTTTAAAGTAAAATAATTTCTAATGATAAAGTAATATGAGTGCTGCCAATTTCATTTACCACAACAATTTATATAAAAATAAATCTTGTTTATTTTCTCAGCAGTGATTGACTTTTTGCAGATTTCCTTCATTGAGTGCCAGCCATTTCTGATCCGATTCACTTTGAATTACAATAACTGTCAAGAGACCGTTTCCCACAATGCATTGTTTTGTAGTCATCAAGGCGGCTCGCAGTAGGTACAGTGCCAGGTTTCCATCTGCTCTTGCTTAGGTAGGCGCCTTACAACTTAGAAGCCACTAAGTTAGTTGTCGCGGACTTAGATGAGGGAGATTTGTTCTCCGCATTTGACCCATCCCCTGGGGGAGCGGTGAGCTGCAGACACAGCCGTGTTTGGGAGTCATTAGGATGGTTTAACCCCCAATCCAACCCCTTAGTGCCGAGTGTCAAACAGGGAAGCACTGGGTCTCATTTTTAGAGTCTTTAGTAAGGATTTGAACTCATGACCTTGCAGTCTCAGAGCAGACACTCTACCACAAGGCCACTGAGATTTAACCCTTTAAATACCCAAAAAGGGGAAAAAAAAGTATTTTTTTTCTGCTGCTTATTGCCTTGGTATGGAGCTCCTAAAGGAAAAGGAAGTAAAAAAAAAACAAAAACTGAAGTAATTATTAGTTTTTTTTGTTTTTGTTTCAAGAATTGAAGTAAAAAAGTTCTGGTTACTAACAGGAGGTTGTTTTTTTTCACAAAATTAAAGTAAAAAAAAAAAAAAAGAACCAGATACTATCTGATGCGCAACAGTAACTGTGCAGAATGTTTTTACTACTTTACTCTTTACCAAAAAAGTTCTGGTCAGTAACGGGTGCACAACAGTTAGTAACAGTTTTTTTTTTTTCTAAAATTAAATAAAAAAAATGTTGTGGTTACTGATTGATGCTCCCCTGTTATTATCTGGTGCGCACCCGTTACTAACAATTAAAATTTTTTGGGAAAAAAAAAAACTACTTACATTTTTTTTTTCACCCTTCAGGGGCTCCATACCTTGGGGAGTAGTACATACAGTCAATATTTTTAAAAACATGTTTTCTAAATGTTTCCCACTGTTTGGCTGAGCAGGCAGTTAAAGGGTTAAAGTAACTGTCAAAACTCTGTTTTTTCCCAAGTTGTATCTTTTTATTTTTGTCACAGCTAGAATGTACTTTTTTGTATTTCATAGTTATTTTATAATGCACTTATACAGTGTACTAACTTTATTTTCTGTAAACCTATGTGTATTACATACATTTTTGCTGTTTTACACTCTGGTGTTCACAGTTTTTACATCCATGGTCTATCCCTCTGAAAATGTCTTTGGTATTGAACATTATCTTATATTATTTCATCCTTTCTCATTGTATCTAAACCAAATCTGTTATTCAACAGTAAGCAGAATACAGTACAATATGGATTTAAATGGACTTGCTTTCTCCCTGAAAACATCTAGATACCCTAAAAAAGACCTTTGCAGCTGAATGGCACAGAAAGAGCTTTTATCTTCCCCTTTTCATTTGCACCTCTTTAGTCTTAAAGGGAACAGTTCAAAGATTATGAAACTCTATTCATCTATATTCACTATGAAGAGGGAGAGAAGAGGCAAAGAGATTCAACCCTTTGTAATGATAAAACATTTTCCCTTAGGAGCTCAGCTCCATCTTTTTTTCTGTGGTGCTTGTTTGACTTTGGCGTCAAATAAGATGTAAAGAGGAGCAGCTCTGACATTTTTAACTCCGGCGCTCCAGCGTCTGCCGTCAGCCTGTGTGGGCATGAGCAAAAGACATAATGCAGGTGTGTTTGACACAGAGACGACAGCAAACACTCATGCATGTGCCTTAAGAACAGAAAAAGGTCAAATTATAAGAGTTGAATCATCGCTATTGTTCACCCCAGGAAAGGGGTTTGCTCTATTTTCTATTATTATAGTGTTTCATATTACGCAATGTAATGAGTTAATTGGATTTCCTCTCAAATGATCATCTCTTGCTCTAATAGCAATGTAATTATGGCATCAAGATGATTGCTTTGCAAATATGGAAAATCCTTTTAAACAAATGTTGCCAATTTTAGTTATTTTTGAGAGTGATGGACAAGGGATCATAATAAATAATCACCCATTCCCATGGTTAGCGTATATGTTATACCGTATTTTCTGGACTATAGGCCACACCTGTATATAAGCCGCATCTGGTCAATTTAAGAAAAAGAAGAAAAAGAAAAAAAAAGAAATACAAGCCGCACCGGTCTATAAGCCGCAGATATCTATGTTGAAAAATGTCATATTTACTGCATGTAGAGAACAATTTTGTATTTTGAACGTACATGTATGTACCTGCTGTCTCCAGCGTCTCAGCATGGATTAATTGATGCTAAGCTTGTGTAGAGCAGCGCGGTTTCCTTCCTAGATAGCAAACTCCGTGGCCTTCTACATAAAATGTGCACCACACAAACTTCTTTGTGGGATTTCCATGATGAAGAATTGAGGGTTTGAAAATAATTACCAGTTAGCAATTTGTCATGAGTGTTCTATCTGCTAAAGAAAAAGTAGCATTGCCTATTCTCATTTACATATATTTTTTTGTCTCTTTTTTTTTATTCTATTTCCGGTTCGAGCTCCCCAAACAGTGGAAGAAAAATCCACACAACAGTCGCACCTTTGTATAAGCCGCATGGTTCAAAACCTAGGAAAAAAGTAGCGGCTTATAGTCCAGAAAATACGGTATATATATTATGTCAGGGGTGTCACACTCAAGGCCTCGAGGGCCGACATCCTGCTGGTTTTCCAGAAATCCTGCCTTTTCTGAAGCAGATTACCTGGATCAGGTGTGTTTAGCCAATAAGGAGCTTCTATGTCAGCTTGGTTGGAAAACATGCTGGACACTGGCCCTCGAGGACTGGAGTTTGACACCTGTGTATTAAGTATTCCAAAAAAAAAAAATACTGAGATTAATATTTCAGCACTGGTATTGTCAGGATTCTGTGCTCAGGTTTTGTCATGTTCTGTTTCTCCCGTCAGTCTCACCAAGTTCAGGTTAAATCATCCACAGCTGTCTTCATTTAATTTATTAATTTCAGTGTATTTAAGTGCCTGGTTTTAGTTCCTCATTGTCAGGTTATCTGTCCTGTTCTGTTACATCACTGTTTTGGTTCTCCATGGTTTTGTCATGTTTAGGTTTATTTAGTAAATGTTTAAGTTTCTGCCACAAAGTCTGGTCCCCTGTGTTTGGGTCCTTCACCACCATTCCTGACTGGTATGAATTTTGTCAAATCACAAGTTTTGTTTCTTGATTTATTTCAAAACAATTTTACTGTCAGCTGATGAGGGGATGACTAACCTGCAAAACTAGGCAGTGGTGAGAGGCTACAATTAATTTAAATGTGAGCCTTTACTGTAAACCATGTACCATGACTCTAAATGGCCCAGCAGGGGGCCGGCACACAGCAGACCCATGTGTCAACCCTGCAGGTGTGAACTCATTGGCCAACGATAAGTAAGACTAAGTATTTTTAACTGTCAATCAGTCTTTTATGTCAACATTTAGTCCTTTTTTTTAAGATGAAATTTGAACTAAGAAATGCTGGTGCATGAAAAAACATGTACTTTAATACAAGAAATGAATAAGAATTAATTATAAATGAATCAAAAATGCCAAAAGAACACTTGGAACCCAATATATTTGGGAACTTATAGGTTGCACTTGCTTTTAAATTTAGATATGCCTTGGATTTACTAAAACTAGGGTAACAGGTGCAAACACCAGTATTCAAATGAGGATTTAGTGTGCTGTTTTAAGGTGGAGTGATAGAACAGGAACAGCCTGTGCACAAAAAATGTCTAAAATAAAAATATGTTATTGGCAAAAAGGAGAAAATAAAAAGGCATTATTAATGTTAGCTTAAATTTCTTGGCTGGTTTTATATATTTAACTCATCCAGGAGCACAGACAGTGCATCAACACAATATGCTACATTTGTTATTAATCCTTGTTCTTTGCCATTCCAAAAATGCAACCAAAAGGGAGCACAATCCAGTGTTTTTGTGTGGTGGTCCCAAGTTTAGGTCAAGGTTAGATTGTGTTAACTCATTGGGTTGTTAGAGTTAGGATTGGTTGAGTTGACTTGTGTAAACTGGACATCGGTTGGTCAAAGAAGGAGATGAGAAAGGTGTGTTTATTGGCAGAGAAATTAAATTAAAAGCAGAATTGAAGGACTCTGAGTATAGGAACTTTGAATGAAGGGACTTTACCAGGGAAAACTAAGACAGTTTACTGACATGACGGAGAGAAGACAGTAAGAATCCGCCAATCAAGAAAATGTATAAAAATGGAACAAGGCTTATAGATAGGCAGAGGGTTCAAGCTGTTTTATTATAGTGTGGAAGGGAAGAGGAACATAAGAGTAGGGATCCCAGCTGAGAATGTTCTGGAGGTAAAAAGTGTGCAGATAGCATGATAAGTGTGAAGCACAAGGTCCAGGTGGTAATAACCAAACAAAGGCTGGTTAAGGAGTTGTATGACAGGTAGGAGACAAAGTAGGGGGATGTACATCTGTGTTGGAGAACTTTGAAGAGCTGATGAATGAAGAACATCATAGGGATCCTGGAGTAGAAGACGTGGATGTTGTGGAGCAGGAACTAGCAAAGATCAGTAGGGATGAAGCAAGAAAGACATTGAAGAGGATGAAGATAGGAGAGGTAGATGTTCTTGACAACATAGCGTACCAGTGGAGGTCTGAAAAAACATTGGGATGCTTATTGTTTTTCTGTAGTGATGGACAGACAGACAGACAGACTAGGGTTGAACAGGAATTTCTGTGGACCAAGATGTTTGCAGATGACACTGTGACCTCTAGTGAGAGCAGGGTAGTAGGTGAAAGAAAATTGAGAGAGGTGTAGGTTTGCTCTGGAAAGAGTAATGAATGAAATTGGTTATATTTTGAAAATAAACTGGATTTTCTCATGTATCTTGCTTGATGTAACTTCCTGCTAGAATTGGCGTGGATCGTTTGCGGCTTACACACATAATAGACCAGACACTGAAACAATCCACTGCACTGAGCAAGCCTTCCGAAGAGAACCACGGTGCTCCGTGCCTGGTGTGCACCACACCATATGTTAAGAAGGGCGCCAAATGGAAGCAGCCTCCATTCCACGCCAATTTGCGCCACTTCCGCGTACAGGGTGAACCAGGCGTTACTGTCATTGTGTACTCTCACTCCACTTATCTGAGATCATTTAAAACTTTTGACTTAGCCGTATTGTATCTGACTTGTTTCTGAAGTGTTAGTCATATAACCTCGATGCTGTTATATCTACCTTCCTGCTTCTTTCCGTCTGTCAGCATGAAATCCCTGAATTTCAGTTTATTGACTTTCTCTCTGAATAAACCTGTTAATTTTTTTTGTCTGTATTGTCAGATGGCAGCCAAAAAGAAGAAACTGTGGATTAAAATATTTTTTGGAGCCTGCTATCTAATTCCAAAAATGAATACATATGAATTAAAGCATGATTTGATGGTGCTGTATCAACAGGCACAGAGTTAAAGGAACAGGTTTATTGGAGCACCTGGCAAGCTGTGTGATTGAACCTGTGTGCGGGGGGGTCTTAGGTTGTTTGACTCTGTGGAGCAATGTTTGGTGAAATTAACAAGCCAAATCCCAGAGAAGCCGTTGCTGCTCTCGTTAGCTGATGGATCTCATGTTGTTCAGGAAGGAGAGCTGTGTAAGGAGACGCTGGGTGAGACAGTGGAGGAAATGGGTGTTGTTGTTTTTTTTTTGTAAACTGTGTAAACAACATGGAGTATGACTTGGGCCGAATTCTTCCCCTACCCCTACATTAAGCCCTCCGAGCACTGAGTTATGGAAAATAGTGTTTTCATATTCAGATAACACTACTCCTTGATGATGTCATCATTATTTGCCAGTCATCTACATATCTGCCATCACTCAAAACACACACACACACACAAAACTTCAGCAGTGTGTTCACTTTTTGTTTAGTTACAATTGAAAATAAACATGAATATAATGTTTGTCTTGAGGCAACCGGAGACAAAAACAATTACCTGGGTAGAATTTCAAATAATTTGGTTTAGAGATTATTATTGAAAACTGTCACAACTTTTATTACAACATTTAGGAAAAACAGCTGCAACTTCCAACTTTTTGTGCCCTAATTATTACAAAAAACACACAAGACATTGTACATCAGTGGAGTTTCTCCTCTTTTACATTTTTGAAACTGGTGTGCCACAGGATTTTTGTTAAAGAAAAAGGGTACCTTGGCTCAAAAAGGTTAAAAAAAATTGCATTAGAGCACACCTACGTCAATAAATTAGTTTCTCTTCCGATGCACAGTGTGACATGGGAAAACCCTCCTGAGTGAGGGATACAGAGGCTTTACCGCTATGGCTACCTCTTCAAAAACTATTTTAGACACTCCCACCCCTCCAAATGCCCCTACAATTGGAGGGTAGGAAGAAACATGAGGGGTGGAGGAAGAATCTTGATTCGGACATTGTATCACAGACCGTTGACATATTTGTTGTCACATCACTTCCCTCTTTCTATATGGATTAGCAATTTTTGTGTATTTTTTATATTCAGTTTTTAAAATTCTATTTTTAGGTACGTTTTTTTAATTGTTCTTTAAGCATTTTCATTAATGGTTAATTGTATGCTGCCTCATTTAATATATTTTTAAGAAAAGCAAAAACTTTCATTTGGTATAAATAACTTGCGAGAGGTGTTCATCAACCCAGAGTTTTAATTGCAGAAGAGTTTTTTTTTTTTTTTTTTCTTTTTGTCAGTGTTTGCTGCACACACAGAAGGCTCTTAGACGTGTCTCTAAAATATCGCCCTGTGGTAGATGTTCTATAATAAAGTAGGGTGAGTTTTTGCGGTTTCCCCATTGTCTAAAACACATGTAGATGAGATTTGTAAAGTAAGTGACATTCTATTAATGAATTCATGCAAAAGCTGTCTTTCTGTAGGAATAAATGTTTCAGCAGCAGCCAAGCTTAAAGTAAGTAAATTATGTGTACTGAAAAAAAATGGATAAAGACAGATAGAATAATTAGGTGGATGAAGGAGGAAGATCTAAAACAAGAACGGCATTGAGATTAAAAAAATAAAACTAGAGAAGTTGGAAGGGGGGGGGGGTATCAATGGCCTATACGACATTGAAGAGGAGCTTTAAATCTCTTCTGAATTTGACTAAAAGCCAGTAGAGTCCCTGACCGACAGGGATGATGCAGTTTGTTAAAGTGGTACTGGTGATACGTGCAGCTGAATTTTTAACTGTATGAAGGATCTTTTAAAGGACATCAAAGATAAGGGAGCAACAGTAATCATTGGTGATTAGGCTGTGGACAGTGTATGGGATGTGAGGGAGGGAAGAGAAAATTACACTGTAAAAATGTAAGTATGCCAACTGGGTAGGTAAGATTAGTGATGTGAAAGTAAAACGATAGAGAGCTGTCTGGGATGACAGACTCTACCTTAATGGAGGCTGGAACAAGAGTTATCAGTGATGAAAAAAAAATAAAGATTTTATAAAGTTAAGCAGTATTGTAGTATCTTTACAGGTTAATATACGAGTGACAAGAGAGTGACAGTCCAGGACATTCTAGAGTCAAGTTTTGTTGGTATAATTTCTGAAACCCCTATGCCAAGTGGTGTGGGTGATGTGTCAATTTAAACACAGCTAAACAGGTCCTAAAGGGTTGTAGAGTTGGATAATATAGCTCATTTGTACGCTTTCAGTTAAGATCTGGCATGGAACCCCAGGTGGAGGGAGATTGTCTGTGATCTTCCTGGTAAATGGAGTATCCCATTCTCTTGTCCATGGTGTCCTTTGATAGCTCTTTGGTCTTGGCCATGCTGGAGAGGTTGCAGTCTGACTGTTCAAGGGTAGCAAAAATAATCCATGCCAAAGTTCAACTTGTATTGGGAACAACATAAAGCCAACATCTGGAATACGGTGTAAGCCTGTGGTGCCAGCAGCTCTATTGCTGACAAGAAGGTGCTGTAGAGGCGAGAACCGTCATTAGAAAAGACAGCTGCCCTCCAAAGTCTCCCACCATCCTACTCACCACCTATTTGCTCTACTGCCCACTGGTTGTTAGACCTATTAATACCTTCTTTTTGTTGTGTTGCTTCAATTGTGTGTTCATTCTCAAATGTAACCTAACTACTGAAGCACTTCAGTTTGTACTTTAAATTCATTTGTACAACAATGACAAACTATTCACAGATTGTGACCAAAAAAAAAAAAAGGGCGGGGGGGCGTCAATTGACAAGCAGAGTCTCCAAATGTCTGTTAATTCTTTTTAACTAACTCCTATTCATCACAATGTTTTGGAGCAATTTAAAACATAAAAATAAAAAAATTGTACTTGTGTTTCTGAATAATCAGGAATTTTGGGGTTTGTTTGAACAAATCATTGTTTGTTTTTTTGTGAATGGGGAATTGTTCAAAACTCATTTCAAACCTATTCAGCAAGATTCAAAGAGATAATAGGTGTTGATTTTTCTTTCTAAATTGTATTCCTTTTTGTCTCAAATAGAGAAAGCTCTTGACTAGTGAGTGAGATTCTAACCACACATGCCCATCAGTAAATGAGTAAATCTCAACATACTGTATATTTTTGGAGAAAAAACAGATTTTGGCTCATGAAGATATATCTTACAAGAACTTTTCAAAAATAAGCTAAAACTTCATAAAAATAAGTTGTTGCACGTGTTTGTGTTTGCACACATCCATGGCATTTTGGGTAGTAAATCATGATGTGATGAGGAAAAATACAAATCAATGATGAAGGAAGAGACAGAAGTGCTGAAGTCTTAAATTAAAGATGGAAAATAAGTTAAATAGAATTGCGGCGGTCTGTGACAGCCATACAAACTGAAGTGAGACAGTAATTGAGATGTGTGTGTTAGAAGAGAGGACATCATGTGTGTTTGATTAAATAAAGTGGCAACAATTATGATCGATTTAACGCCTTCTTTCTTCCTCGCCGGCTAATTAGGTCACAGTTGTGTTCATGTTTTTGTCAAGTGTGACATTTTGTGAATGTTTGCATTCAAGTGTGCAGACCTGCATTTGTAGGGCCTTCATTTCTAACCCAGTTGTGTCTGGGTGATTTATTCATTGACCTGTGCAGCCCCTGTGAAAACTGGCCAGTAATGATATGTCATGTCAGTGAAGCAATAAAGGAGGAAGAGGAGAGGAGAAAAGGGGTAGAAATGAGCAAAGAAAAGAGACAGACATTAGGCAAGGCTTAGATTTTTCTTACTCGCACTGACTTGATTAGCACTCTTTCTGCCCTTGCTGTCATCTTCCTTTAACGTCTAAAGCTGGAGTCAATTAGAAAAATGAGAGAAAACGTCATTGAGAAACAAGTCACCCACTAATGCAATCAGACACACCAAAAACTCACACTCCGCTTCTTTCCTGGTCTCCTCTGCACACACTGACACATAAACACAAATGGCTTTGGCAGCAGCAGGAACAAGGACTAACTTCAAGTCAGATTTTCTCTTCTTTGTTTGGAGACAAAGTCATGTAAGGGACAGAAAAATAATTGAAGCTTTTTAAGATGTCTGCAGTTATTTCTGGCTTTCGTGAATAGTAACCATAGAAATGAGAAAGTGGTTCTCTGTTACTAGTTTTGCATACTTGCTCTGTAATTTCTGGTAGACTTTCTTTCACAGTGCAATTTGCTGTCATACACCCAAGGTTTCGTTTGCAGATTTTCAAGAACGATTAGGGCAAAAAAAAGCAAAAAAATAAAAAATAAAAAACAACTTTTAAATGTACCATTTTGTCATATCAAAAACTTATGAAATAAGAGAATGGAGATCTTATAATCTGTTTAATCTTTTTTTTTTTCGTGTTTGGCCCTTGAGCCAAAGTGCGTTATGAATTTTGGCCCTCTGTGCAATTGAGTTTGACCCCCTGATTTAAGTAATCATCCTTTGCTCTACTCTACTCAAGTCCAAAGTCTTTGGTAACAAAGCCAAATCATGCTTTTATAACAGGTCTCTTTAACCTCTTGCAGGGAGCTCCTTTGTCACCCATAACCCTTTAATACTGGGGATGTTGCCAGAGACACCTAAAAAGCACACACTCTTTGTTCTACTCTGACTCTTTGACCATCATCTGCTTATCAGGGCGCTTGTCTCTGCTTCAGAATGCATTGAAATAACATTATTGGACGAGTGGTTGAAGAGCTGCAGTAGTTGGAAGAATGTCAGCACTGCCAAAGGAGTTAAACAGTCATAATGCAATCCCTCCACCATGACCAACACCAAAGAGCTATCATAGGACACCAGAGGACTGACTGACTGTAACAAGACTGGCATGAACCAATCTACAAAAAGCAAGCGGCTTGAAGAAAAGACATCAACCGTTGGAGTAATTAACAAAACATTACAGACAATCTTCATCCACCAGATGTTCTGTGCAAGACCTCATCTGGTGGGGAAAAAATGAGATTAAGACCAATAAGAAAATAGCCAAGAACTACACGGCGGAACTGATCAATGAACTGAAGAGCGCTGGGACCACAGTGAAAAGGTTACTGTAGTAATACACTAAATTATTGTGGATTCAAATCTTGCAGAGATTAAATTGTATAATGTCCATACCTGACTTAAGTTTACCATAGAACACCTGGATGATTCAGAGGTGAATGTCATGTGATCCAGTGAGACCAAAATGCAACTCTTTCATATAAACGTCACTCTGTATGTTTGGAGAAGGTAGAACGCTGAGCTGCATCTCAGCAACACTCTACTCACTGTAAAGCATGGTGGCGGAGATATCATGACATGGCGCAGCTTCTTGATAGCCTAAATGCAGTATTTCTGCATTCTTGCTCCACAGTACACCAGACTAGACTTTCCATGATATTATTAACTTAATATTACTTTGCTGGTAAAATGATTTGAAACCTCATTTTGACAGTGAAAAAATGTAATTCCCATTTTGGATCAGTGTTAATTGCCTTTCAGTTTCTCAACAATGAATTTTCTTTGGGCTTTAATGTTAAACGTGACAATTAGCTAACTAAACGAAACCTTGCATTAGCTCTTAACCCTGCTTACACACACATCTAATTTTAATCATATTGAAAAACTATTTAATAGGTTTTCCTACCAAGTAAATCCCAGGTATGCTAATTAACATTGAAGGTTTGTGTTTACTCATTATTATAATCAGTGTCACAAAAAGTCAGAACAATAACTCATTAATGGAACAATGAAACAATGTTTTTAACACATTGTGTATTATTAGCTCCTTTGAGTAAAGTTAGAGATCTACTAAGTGTAGTTTTCTGTAATTTGCTTAGAAGCAAGTTAACAGGAAAACCACACATGTCAACAGATGCACTGACTTTAGAACAATATCATCACACAATTTGTTTTAGTTTCAAACCAAGACACAAATCTTTCACGTATGCAGCCATATTTTCAGACAGAATAATAATACTTGAATGTACATCTTCTTGGCAATTGTGTCAGCATGAACAGTGAAGACAAAAATCTCAAAGAATCTTGAGATTTCAGCTGATGGACAGATTTGGGTGAGTAAGAATATGGTTGTGTCCCCTAGGTAAATGAGAAAATGTCAATATCAGTCCTGGTTGAAACGTGGAGACTTGACAGACAGGCAAAAAGAATGATAAGAAGGGGGCTTTTATGCTAGAAATCTTAAATATTTTATATACATAAAACCTTTTTAATATATTTTTGATTATTATTTTTAACTGAATAGTTTTTCTTGATTTGAAGTGTTGTGTATATTGTGATTGTTCTTATCTACCTTTGTATTTCTCCCCTTCCCAGGTCATTATTGTGAATAAGAATATCTCCTTAATAGCTCACTGGGTTAAATTAAATCTTGTTTAAATAAAGGTTAAATTAAAATATTTGTTGTTCAAAATGCCCCAATACAAATACAATGCTTTATTTTGAAATCCAAGAAATCAGTGGTTTTCTATACATACTGTAAATGTTGTTATAGACGTACAGTTTTGACAAATTCACTGTTTTAAAAAGAGGTTATAAAAGGAACTTTTTCAAAAAAAAAAACACTTTTAAAGGATATGCTGGCTGGCTATACAGCAGGTGACAATGAAAAGTGGAACATCACACCAGGAGGTATCTTCATTTTTCATAGGAATCACAGCCTCTGTATTATTATTTCAAAAATGGCCTAAAGATGCTTGATTCACAAAGACTCACAGCTTTTATCAGCTAAGCATAAATTGAGTTGTGTTCTTGTTTTCTTTTTGTCAACCTTCTGGAGAAGTTCAGCACTTACATAAACAACTTAAAAAACACAAACACCATTGTAGTTTAGGATTATTGAACAAAAAATCCTGAAAATGTTCTCCATGGTTTTTCCGTCCTCAAAGTTCTACAACACTTTATGTTCTAAGCATCATACATTAATGTAAAGCTGGTATAAAAGGTAGATTTTTTTCCATGGCAAAATCAGCTGATCCCCTTTTCTCCGCATCAGAATTCCTAAATTGTGGAAGAGTTATTGGAATCAAAGGAACACAGGAGCTAAAGGTCCGGTCTTAAAGCAAATTATATTTTTCAGGATTTATGTCAATAAGTAAAACTTTAATCTGTTTTTTGTTTTTTGTTTTTTACAGAAAAAAGCACTCAATAATTTTACTTTGAAAATAGTAAGCACCACCAACACTTTATTTGAAGATTTGTTTACTTTCTGTGACAGTGGAGCTGCTCATTCTGCTTATTGTTAATAAACATAAATTATTCTGCATTTCAAAGCAATAAATCCATCATTCTTGAATATTCTTTTTACTACACTCTACTATATTTATAAAGATTGCAAATTAGCGATCTTGGACGTCACAAATAATCATAATCAAATTATTGGGAGGAAAACACAAGTATCTGGTCATAGATACTTGTTACAGCCCTACTGATGATGGTGGTGCTGTGGTACGGTGACATTAAGCCACAGTCCAGCAGACCCGTAGCAAAAACCTGATTTTTGCTCTATGGGCTCATTGAGCGGTCTACAACCTTGGAATTTTATAGGGGTGCACCAATTCAGTCAATAGAAGTAGTCAAAATTCAACCTTCTGGAAGGCTTCCAAAAGTGCCTACTTGAAGTGAAAATGGCCAAGGGTCAGGTAACCAAAAACTAGTATTGCTGTATGTATGATTTTTGACCCAGCAGATTTGGTCACATTTTCTGTTGACCCATCCATAATAAAGTCATAACAGAACCAAACTTCATGATTGTTTTTTGTGACATTAAAGTGTACGTTCCAGCCACTCTATCAGAGGAAAATCAGAGTTATAGAAATAACTGGAAACTCAACACAGCCATGACATTCTGATCTTTACTTTAAACATTTGACCACAACTGTATGTGCAATGACAAATATGGGTCGGGTATTAGAGATCTCAAAAAGTGGAAAATGTCTTTGTTAGATTTAATATAGTAAAAAAAAAAAAATTTAACCTCATGATAGTTACAGAATAGCACAGGGAATTCTTTATCTTTTTTTTCTTTTCTGGTCATGGTTTGTTTCATTTAATGTCATTTTCAAAGAAGTTTAAGCTCTGGTTTTTGTTTGTCGTTGGGAGTACCAAGTTAAAGGCAAACTAAATAAGGATGTGCAAAGCTTTTTGTGTTTTCCACACAAACTAACTCTGGCATGAAAACTCTCTAAGGTCTTACTTATATTACAATATTCCCTTTGAAAGAGTCAAAACTTAGTTTAATTGCACTGCTATTTCCTAAAAAAATGTTAACCCAGGGGATCAGGGACAGCAGCTCAGCACACACTCCAAAGATAAGATGTATAAAAGATGTTTATTAGATGACAAAATGGATCCTGGTTGTGGGGGAGCAAGGGACCTTCGGTTGTACCAAAATAAAAATATTAATAACTACTACTGGAACACAAAGATAAACATGAGCCAATCCTGACTGCATATATTACTTATGGAATGTAGAATATACTTTAGTAACAACACACGATCAGCTTAGCCAAATGTGACAAAAATGTAAAACGCATTATGGGTGCATGAAAAAGAAAAACAGAAACCAAGTCAGAGCTTTAACCCTCATTTAGGAACACCAGGTGTAGCAGAATGTGGAGAGAAGAAGCCAGCACAGGAAGTACGGCCCTCAGGAACAACCTGCATAGTCAAAGTGACGAGAAGTTGGAGTTTAAGTGAGTTAATCGATGAATCAATTTCTATTCTTATCATCCAACCAGATCGATCTGTCTGAGGCAAGATTTTAATCTTTTCTAGGGGGCTGCAACCTTTGCCAGTAAAAGAGCCATTTGGACCTGTTTGGTAATGTTTAAAACCTAATAGGAGCCGCAAAGCCTTTTTATGTATTTTTTTTCCCTTTTAGGAAAATGTGATACTACTTTGAATCATTACATTGTTTTATTTTATAATAATTTGAATTATATTAATCTTTGAGGGGAAATAAATAGATAAATAATGAGATCACCTGGAATTATTATTTTTTTTTAAGTTTTGACAGAAACTCAAATTACTTTCTTTCAAAATAAAAGACTTCATGTCGCAAAAAACAACATTCAAGAGAAGCAAATGTATTTGTAAACAACAAAAAATAACAAATAACAAAACATTTTCTCTTGATATACTTTAGGTTTAATTTGGTGAGTCGTCATCCTTTTTCCTTACTACTGCTGTTAACTGGAGCATTAACATGAAACATGATTGGTTAATGATCCAGTGGAAAAAGTATATGAAGAATGCACAAATCTATATATTTCAGCCACTCCCATCCCAATAGCTACTAACCATTTGTTATGCAAATGTACTTTAAAGTCATAAAATAAACTCAGCAATCAGAAAAGATCAGACTTTTTACCAAAGTTTTGTCCAATATGTGTAATCTGTGAATTTTGGAGGAAGTGCAGAGCAAACAAGACCTAATTATGTCTGCAGGGATATAAATACCATTACAGTTTATCTTCTAGATTCACCTCAGCATAGATTCACCTTTACCAAAATAAATTAAATCAATGGTAAGTTTGAAACCCTGTTACAAATTACTATTATTTCATTTTTCTACAGCCAGAGAGCCACTGTAGAAGCACGTGGCTCTGGAGCCTCAGGTTGCAGACCCCTGATATATACTATTATAAATTCATTTCAAAATTAAATAAATCACTTATAATTAATCTTGAAAAATAGTACCGATTGGATTGAGACATGATCAGTTAATTTTACTGTAACGTAAAAATGACCAAGTGCCATCATAGTGGACAACACATATACGATGGCAGCAAAAATGATTAAGCCATTATCAGAGTCCAATGTGTGGAAAAACGTTAATTTAATGTAGAGTATGATGTTCTAATAATGTTCGATTTCTATTATATTGATGTGGAAAAACAACTGTGAGCTGAACTTTTGTGAATGGATTTTACATTAATTCTTGTTTACTTGTGTGCTTGTAAACATTTAATTTGCACTTATCCTAGATTATTCTATCTCTGAGTCACACAGGTGCAAGTTTTGGCTAAAGATGTCCTGGATCCATTTTAGGCCAGTAAATTGGATTGTTCAAAATGAACCAATGTCGACTGCGAATCAAATCGGCAAACTTAAATTATGATATGAATCGAGTGTTAAAATGAATCATTACACCAAGAAAAGATGGTAGATGAAACCTTAAAATTGAAGAAGAACCAAACTTTACTGATTCAATTCAATTATACTTATGTAGCCCAATATCACAAAACAATCGCCCCATTGGGCTTCATACTAACCACAGAAGCAGAAAATATAATCAATAGCTGGTTGCTAAACTAAACTAAACTGCAGATGACCAGCAGGTGCTACAGTCATTTTGCTGAGCAGCAAGAAGACTCTGAAGTTTTGACTGCCAGAAGTGTTTCTATCAAATCCTGGCTGAAATATTGATGTAAGATAGCTGAAATTTGTTCTTAGCTTCTTCTAAAGCTCTGCTAGTAACTTTTATAGCTTATCTGCTCAATAAATAACAATTTGAAATGCCATCTTTTGTTATCCACTTTGGGCTGTCAAAGTTTAAGCTTTGTAAGGAACAGATAAACTTTTCACATGCCACATATGAACAGCGAAAATAAACATTGAAGTCATTTAAAAAAAAACTGTTTAGTTTGGGGTCAGATCACATCCATATCACACACATTACTGTGCTGGAAAAAGGTAACCGTTTGAAGGCAAACTGCACCAACAGTGTATGTGGGAAGGTAAAACCCTGATCAGTATGCAGTTGTGGCATCACATATAAATTGAATGAAATCTGTCCAACTCTATTAATTTATGCTCTGTTTGATGTTACATACACATTAGATTGTGAGGCGCTTAATAAAACCACAGTGTGACCAACCATCTGAGAAGCTTTTCATCTGGGAATTCTTTCTTTTTTTGCCAGAGGCGTCATTTCATTTGACTTTATCTTTTTAAGCTAAATCATTAAAAAAAAAAAGTAAAATAAAATCCGTCTGCTTTCAAAAACAGTGACATTTTAACATATTTTTCCCAAATAATGTGGGTAAAATGTCAGTATTTCTTCTAATTCTCACTAATATTAAGCTTTAACAGTGTGGGTTTGTGACCTGCTGTTAGACCCATTGGATTATTCCTCTGCTGCATGCTAAAATGTCATATTGCGTGATGCTTATTTCTGGAGTACACTTAAAACACAAAACAGCTGTTGTTTTAAAGGATCAGTAATTGGTAAACTCAGATTTAAATCCACTGTGTCAAATGTGACTTTCATTATCAGAATAAATATAGAAAATGCAAAATGGAAAAAAAAAACAATCACTACATAGAACAGAAATTTTATTCAGGTCTGCAATGTTAAAAAAAAAAAACAGGTTTGTCGGCATTTTTGGGGTAATATGTAAAGCAGAGATAGAAAACCACAGGCCTCAAGGCCTTCCGATTTACCTGGCTTTGGCATGTTCTAATTAGCTGGACACGCCTGAATCAGGTGATCAGTCACAAGTATGGCTTGGAAATCTGGAAATCTTGAAGACACTGTGGTCCTTGAGGCCCGGAGTGGCCCATCCCTGATCTAAAGTAAACATTTTTAGAAAGTTTATGATATGAGGATTTAAAAAAGCAACATCAACACTTCCTAGACCATCTTGGCGGCCATCTTGGTTCCTAAATGGGGCAAATTTTGACAATCTAATCTCTCACAGTATTGATTTCTAATCCATATAAAATCTCATTTGAAGTGAGTAAACACAATTTGACAGTTTAACTTGATTTTTTTATTTGTAATATATGGAGAAAATTACATCATTATTACGGGTAATGCTATCTATATTTGTTTTATTTTTGGTTAATGTCGGTTAATGGAGTCATCCAAATCCATATATTAAATGGATTAAAATCCCATGAAAAACATCTATACCTGAAAATCCCATCTCATTTTCTAATATTGTAAATCAATCTGTTAAAGAAAGTTAAAAAGAAAAGACACAATCGCTACTATGCTTGTTTTTTTATGACAGAAATATATGTAATATCAGTTAAGACTAATACTGTTTCTCTAAGAAAATTTGCTTAAAAAGAATAAAAGAAATGATTTGAGTTGAAAATGGAAAATTTAGGTCTGACTAGCTGCCATTATTCAAACTCCAAGATGCCCACCAAGATGACCTTGAAAATGTTGAAAACATTGCTATTTGAAATCCTCATGAAATAGGCTTTCCAAAAATTTATAATTTTTAGATTCCCCCTAAATTGCCAACAACATTACTTGGGGGAATTATCTACAAATGCCTTTTGGCACAGAAGCGTGGCGGGGTGTAGAAAGGTGTCAAAAAAGTTGTCCATTAAAAACTTTTTTTCTGTTTAGTCCCACTTACATTGGAAGAAAAAAACTCTTCTGATAAGATAATTGAGATTAATAGGGCTTTGAGGAAAATACTTTGCTGTGGGGGTAGTGAATCCCTTCTCTTTGAAAAATTATGGACAAGTCCTTTTCATAGGCTTTTGAGTTCATCTTGTTTTTCTCATTTTTTTTCCTATGAACTTTTTGGAAGTTTGTTTTAAGCCTTTGTGGTCAAAATAGATTAAACCCCTGGTGACACAGTGATGTCTAGGTTTATTTTTTACAACACATTAGAGTAGGAGGTAGTCATATTTCATTTTAGGATCGTTCTAAGCCATATATTAGGTAAAAGGGGGACAGGCTGACTTATTATTTTAATATATGCATCATGCAATTTTATGACCAGAACCTCTCCGGTTTGCAGCTGGTAGCACCGCGCAAAATGTAAGCTTTATTTGTATTTCCCTGCAGGACTAATTACAGTTTTTTTCTAAAATCCATAAGAAAATATTTTACTATTTACAAGTCTGTCTTTTCTACCTAATTCTGCTCTGAATGAATGAATGTCCAAATGAGCACAACAAAGACATAAAAATCCAAATAAAAACATATATTACAAACTTAAAAGTTGAGAGGCTTAAAAAAGCCTGAAACTATATTTTTTGTTGGTATTTTTTAATGTATTTAGTTGTGTTTTGGATGTATTCTGGTTTCGGGTTCTTTTCTGTCTTGATCACAGGTACATCTGGTTTCTATTTGTAATCTCGACAGCTGTTGGTCTTTCATTGAATACCATGTGTGTGCTTAAAGACCTCTCAATCTGTTATCTGCCATATTTAAGTTTGTTTTTTTTCAAATACACCCACCAGTGTGCAGCATGCTGGAAAGCAGAAGAAGGAGGAGGAGAAGAAGTTGATGAAAGTTTTGTCATATTTAGCCTATTAATACGAAACAGGATTTCTTAGGCTTTTCTGCTTTTTCTGAATCAACCTGCAGCCAAACATAGCCTTACATCTATGATTTAATGTGTGTAAATCCAGTGAATTGCCCACTGGTCCACAGCCCAAGTGGAGTTCAGGTATATTCCTACTGGGCATGTGTCAAAGTCGAGGCCCGGGGACCGGATCCGGTTGTTTTTTGCAACCATACCTTCTGACAGATTCACACTCAATTCATTTTATGTGAATTGAATCAAAAAGACTTCAAGACAGGTAACAGTTGGTTTCATTTATCAATCAGAATGCTTACATCCATTATGTCTCTGTCTGATGCCCGTCTCTTTACAACGCAACACAAGGTTCAAGCACAAGTTTTATATTCAGTCTGGTGACGCTTTGATTTAGCAGTAAAAAGCAAGAGAAACAGGAAACAGGTTTCAGAATAGAAACTTACGTTGTACTTTCAAAATAAAACATTGTAAAATGTTTATTCATATAAAAGGTGCCATGCCTGTGCGATAACGTGCTAACACAATCGTCCATTTTTCCATGGACCTCAAGTTTAATTTTGGAAGTTCAAAAACATAACATAATTTCTTAAACAAAACATGGATTTTACAAGAACTCATCGAGGAATGAGACGACATGGGGCCTTATCGACACATAAACTGCTTGACAGGGGGGTGGCAGGACAAACCAATCCCTGGGGGGGCCGGGAACAGACCGAAGATGAGACAATGTAAACTATGCAACACAAACCAGAGACACTGTCAGGCATAGTCAGGCATAATGACACACGACTTGTTAGTGGTCTACGGATGGAAACCAGCTTTGGTTATAGTGTGAAGCATCTTTAATGTTTTTTGCACATTGTCTCAGTAAAAATAAATGATTATTCTATTTAATGAGTGATTTGACAAATACCATTTAAAACATTTTACTTACTTCTTCATTAGCAACCTTTACAGCCTTTGGTAAGCAGAAAGGAGCAATTTTGAATCCCTGTTTTTAGCGTAATGTTACGTTGTTATTACCTAACCTCCAGGTTACCTTGTCCTCCAGGATATTACAGTTACAAAGGGGCATTTTCATTCACTTGGATTTTAATTAAAAAAAAAATGAGACAGTCATTTCATAATACATTGGTTTTATAGACAATTTGAAGAGTTTTGGGTTTTTTTTACTGTTTTCGAAAAGAATTGAATTCATTAAAACTTTTTTGACTTAAGTAAAAACTCTCATTTATTTTTCATTTTAAATTTAAACTACAATTTCTTGGAAGAAAAAGAGAATGTGAGAGAACTATCAAATCAGTCTAAGATAAAAAGCAGAAGCTACACCTTTTTACATTTTCAATTTGTCTTTGCAAGTGAAAATTGTACGAATTTTTTTATGTCTTAAATAGGTCACAAGCTGTCACTTCTCAATGACACACAACCCAGAATGAAATTTAAGCACGGTTACCTGCACACAACTGAAACACCACCACTGCGGTCTATCAACTGCTGCTT
Organism: Oryzias melastigma; assembly: GCF_002922805.2. NCBI lineage: Eukaryota > Metazoa > Chordata > Actinopteri > Beloniformes > Adrianichthyidae > Oryzias > Oryzias melastigma. Next base: position 7,025,621 of record NC_050521.1, on the reverse strand, counting down.
ACATTTACTGTTAACGCTCAGATTAATATCTTGTATTTTTTCACCCCATTTATAAAAGAAAACTGAAAGACAAAGGGATAGAAATACAACTCATTTAAAAGCAGGAAGAAAAAAAGTTTCAAGCACTTGATGGTAAATAAATATTTGAGTGTGGTAGTGTTGAACACAGGGCACAAGGGAGGAGACGAGAGGAAAAGCAAAGACAAGGTAAAAAGAAATATAAAGTGAGAGCACAGAGAGGTTGAGACAAGGCTATATAGATACACAGAGGGGGTTGACAAGGTGACACAACACAGGTGAATCTAAGGGCAGAGTATCCAAACAAAGCAGACACACACACAGACAAACGGGAGGTGGATACACAATAAATAACTGAAAACACAAAAATGTGAAGTCTAGACATAAAATGCTGCATGACATTCAAGTGTATTACAAAGTGTTTTTCCTAATAAAATCTGATTTAATATGTTGATGACACTTTGAGTAAAATTAGACTTAAAAAACAAAACAAAAAAAACAACATGGCTTTGACTATGTGAGAATTCAGTGTAACGTCACATAGAAAACGGTTTACCTCCAGCTCTAACAAAAAGATGTCAATTCAGACGCCATATTGGAGCCAGATGACATTGGTAAAAAGGGAAATTTCTGATAAACAGATTCTCCCGGGTCGCTTTCAGTGGAAGACGTGTGGACTTTGAACAAGCTCACTCATGATTGGCGACAGTAGTTGCCTTAGAAATAATGATTCAGACCAACTCTGACTAAAACTGTTAACTGGGTCCAAATGGTGGCGTCTGTATCATAGAAAAATGGCATCTGAATAGGTTTCACTTAGCTAGAGTCGGAGGTAAGTCATTTTCTATGGATGATGTCACACCCACCACAGTCCATCTCTACAGGCAGTGCTTGGAACCAGCGGGTGCCTCCAGTTTGGAACGTGAAGAGGTAATAGTCAAGTCAATGCTTGGGTTAAAAAGAAACTACAAAACCCTAACGAGTGAAAGAATTTGTGATTTAATAATACTATGAATACATTATATTAGAGTTGTGAACGTTAATGCACGCAATTAATCAAAAATAATTAACGTGTTATTAACACAAATTAATTACACCATGCAAAGAAACAGTTTTCCGCTTTGCCTCGGATGGGTCAAGCTTCCATGGCGTGCGTTAAAACACTTTGTCAGCATTATCCCACGTATACCGTGGTCACTTACAAAAGAAATAAATATTTAATGGGTTTTTATACTTAATTCTTGCTATTTTTGGGGGGGGTTGAGACTGCTTTTTCCTAAAAAGTGGACTATTTGATCCGTGGTTCGATGCATTGTCATGTTACCTTGACAACGTGTTGCTGAGCCTTGACTGTGGCGTCAAAGGAAAGGGATAGATATGTTGATCGTCATAAATAGGTGAGATAAAGCATCAGTTAAGTTTTGTCCAGATGAAAGAAGTAAAAAATAAAAAAAAAATAGTCTGCATAATCATATAGAACATTGAGGCTAAGTGACTGGAACTTTTTTTTTTTTAAGGTGTGCAGGTTCTACCGGCTGTATGTCAATCTCTCCGTTTTCTGCAGACATAGAAGTCTACATTTCTGCTTGTCTTACTGTTGATGTGTTTTTGCTCACAATTTACATTTCTAGGTTAACAATTAATGAATTTAAAAATCTCAGACGATAACAATTAAGGAACATCATTCTCTCTGGCCTGTTTTTTGTCCAAAATCCACATAATGTCATATGAAATTTACTTAGTAAAACATTGCAATTAATTGTAATCAATCACAATCCAAAAGTGTGATTATTCTGATTATTTTTTTAATTGATTGACAGCCTTGATTAAAAATAAACGTTCTAAGTGTACAATTTTGTGTGTGATTTCATACTGTGATTATTTGCAGATAATAAGTGGCTGACAAATACTGTAAGAAAAATAAGTAATAAATAACCACAATTGATCCCAATTCATTTTTTCCCAGGTTTACGATTAATTAGTTACATTTTTATAATCGACTCCCGGCACTACATTATATTTGACAGACCTGTCTTGACACTTAAGGTCACTGTACAACAACAGCACATTACAATCAGTAATTTAGCACCTTAAAAAAGATTCAAGCCAAAATTGAATATGGCAGATATAGTCCTATTGGACATTGTTTCTCATGTTGATTAATAGTTAGTTTTTATTTTTATTTTTATAAAGAACATGTCTGATGCCTCAACAAAACCAGTGTAGGACCACCATGACTTGCTGTAAACACACATTCTACTTCCTGGACATAAACCTGTGTATTTTTCTGTATATAAAACGTAAGTGTGGACATCATGGAAGCTGTAACTCGTAGAAATGGAAAGATGGATCTGACAAGTCCAGCCTGTGTGTCCGGGAGAGAGCGCTTCTCGGTGAGGCAGAGATAAGCTGAGGATGGTATTGATTCAGTCTTATTAAAAGAAAGCCAACAGTTTGACCAGCTTGTGCCCAGCATATCTTTGTGTTTGTTCTGAATATCCCTGCAAAAGGGAATTACCAGGAGAACAAACACAGGCACACATGAACACAACTATACACCACTGCTGCTATTTGTTTTCGCAGTAATTTGTGTGTTTGGACTCCAAGCCTTGACCCCCAGTATTGCAAGATTTTTCTCTCAGATTTTATATATTACTGTTTATTGTGTGTGCTGTGCAATAAACAGCCTAATCTATCATATCCAACAGAGTAAACACCTATTTTTTAATGGGAAAAGCATGGTTTATTTTAAGTCTTGAAAGATTCTGGCTGGCTATCAGGTATATTTTTGCAGGTTGATGGTGTTTCCTGGAAAATGTAACCAAATAATCACAATATAAACCCTAATAAATACTAACATATAATGTTGCAGCTTTCAGAAGAGCTAATGCTAACCCTGATTTTAAGTCTAACTGGTCTGAGTGAACCAGAACTCTCAATGGTTACTAGCAGATCAAAAATGTATTCCTTCAATGAAATGCATACAAATATATACACATTTTTTAAAGTCAATTTCTTAACTTTCTTTTTCTCAGTGTTCAAATTGACCTACCATTATGATGACAGACTATCAATTTCTTTTTAAGAGGGTAAACCTACAAAATCAGCAAGGGATCAAATATGTATTTCCTTCAGTGTAAACATAAATAGATGATAAAAGACTGTTAATAGCTGCAGTTCAAAGCTCATACTTGTATCAGGTGCTGACAGCCACCAAAACTTGGAAGAATGATAGATGTTGTGGCACAGCAGAGGCTACTATCACTTCTCAGCATGACTCACATCAGCCCAGTGTGTGATTATGATGGAGGGAGCCTCTGGGTGGTGAATTATTCAAAGTTTGTGTCCACTTTGCTCTGCATCAGTAACACAGTGGAGTCAGAAAACAAAAGGCTTCAGCAGAGAAATGGGGGTTCAGTAATTAAAAGAGGAGTCATAAAAAATTGCAACCGTAGCACTTAAAGTATACGACTAAATAGCCAATTTCTTGTGCATGAAATGTACAAGTGAATAGAATTTTAGTGACTGATGATAAACGTTAGTGGACCTCACAGAATAAGCACCTAACTTGTCAAACTCCTGAGTCCGTCTTCTGCTCATATCAACATCTGAGGAAGATTCCCATAAAAAGGCTAAACGTTTTTTTTTTCCTTGCTAAAATGTCACATTTTTTTGTCTTTTTTAATACAGGTTTTCACTTTATAGCTTTTATAATTAACTTCACGTTTCTAATCATATTCTAAGCAATGCTGTGGCTTGTTATGTTATGTAAAACATGAAAAAAGTAGTAAAATAAACTGAACTAAAGTGGATCTTTCATTAACTATGAAGTATAACAAATTTTACCCAGTCTTTAAACCCCAAAACAAAATAAAAGGTTTTATATATATATTTTTTTCTTAATGTCACTTTAGGTCGTGTCAAAGTCCTTTTCTTGTAACCCTTTTGTTATCCTAGGGATGTTTACATTAAAGGGGGGTCATCTGGACCCTCCAAGACAGTGCACTCAACTTTTTTTTTCAAGGGTTTTTTGTATCTTCACTGGTGTTCGTGGCAGACATAAAATCCTGTCCACCTTTATCATGGGAGGAATCACACATCAATATAAGGGTCGGGTCATCTGGACCCCATAGGAGAGCACAAGAGTTTCAATGAATCCCAATCAAATCATTTTTGACTTTTGTGTCATATCCAATTTTTAAGGAAAACCTTAATTGTATCACTTGAAATTCCCAACAAATTTGTGTTTTACTGTATTTATTTAAATTTTTATGAAGATACAGAGTCACTCTGAAAATCTTATCTTGTGTCTTCTGAAGGCAAAAGAACAGACTTCTGGCGGCACTTTTATTTTTCATTTGGTTGTTGAAGCCTGAAACAAAAAGCAAGAAACTCGAGAGTCAAAGTTAACTTTAAAATAATTACCTTCAGTTTAAAAAAATGTAGAAGCAATAATAAAGGAATCGGTGCCAGCTCTTACAAATCTGCAGTGATTAACAAGCTCTATCAGTTTAGTCCATTTCGCTGAAAATACTTTTTTTTACAACCTACAAAACTGCTGTTGTTATATTTCACTTTTTCAAGGATATTTGCTAAATGTTTTTGCCCCTAAAACCATCAAAACACACTTTGTGAACTTTTTGGTCTTTTGTTGTTGAGAATTGGGAGTTAACAGGCTGGATTATTCTCTTTTTAAGTTTTCCATTTGCTTTATCATAAATGAGTTTTGTGGAAGATGACATCACTCCCACTAAGATTATAAAACAAGCACAGTTTATTAATATCATTCTGGACATGACCTTTTTTTTGGAATGCGAATTGAATCAGTGTGAATGCTAACACTGCACTGATTAAAATTTCAGAGCTGAGACACTCTGGAAAAACAAACAGTAATAAGTAATGAAGGTTATTGCTTTTGAGGGGTTTCACATGCAGCTGCAGCTCACAGTCCTCTGACCTCTCTTTCATTTCTTCCTACTTTACATCTCAGCAAAAAAAAAAACAGTCAACTCTTTTCTAAATTGCTCTCCTTTCAAATCTCGATGTTAGTTTACTAGTCAAAATGTGAGATAATTCTAAGAAAGTTTTCTTTTTTAATTGAAGTGATTTCAGTGATAAATCATTTTAATTCCAAACATTAAAAAAAAACATTTATTTACAGTACAAACACCTGATAGAAAATGACCTTTAAATAAAATAAACACTTTGTAGTATAAAGTCAGTTAGGTCACACCTTTAACTTATTTATTGTTTTGTTTTTAAAGGTAAAACCGACTCCAACTGATTGAGGTTCCAGGACTGCCAGGCAAATAAGTTTGGAATCACAAAAAGTAATAAATGAATCAGCATTAATAAAGAGGAGAGTGATCACTCTTATGTTTGCAAAAATCTCATTTGAATCCGTTTTTAAATGTCTTTAATAACTGATGTGTAGAAAACCATCCATCCATTTTATTGTGTTCATCTGGGGAAACAACAATCGCACAACTACAGCGTTTTGTATTGGGGCGGGAGGGGACAGAAGAATGGCAAATGAGAACTGCAGATTCAAAAAGTCATTACTATATATTTTTTTTAATTTATGTTTTTTTCCGTGTATGACACACTGACGAGGATGGCTTTATGTTGACATCAAGAAATGGGTGGCGCCCTCTGGGAGCGAAAGGTGGAGCCTCAGAGATCGAGTCCTTTTACTTCTGGGCATGAAAAGGGGGGATAATGACCCCCTAAATGTTGTGACTCCTCCCCCAAATGTGAAAAAAGCAAAAAACAAAAACAAACTGGGAACAAAAAAAAACAACTTAAGGATGGACAGAGAAATAAAAAAGATAAATTCAACTCCAACGGGGCACAATTTAGTGTCCTGTTCATGCCTGAACCAGGAGTCTGCTACCTTTAACAGCTAAAGAGCCATTCTGGAGGATTCTTACTGACAACATAGTAGGAGCCACAAAGTCTTATTTCACCTTTTAGAAAACGAAGACACTGATTTGTATTTATAGCATTGTTCATATTATGAGAAATATAAATATGTGTTTTTTCAAGCATAAAGAAACATAAAGAGAAAATAGCCTTTTTCAAACTATGAGTTAGTTTCTAGTTCTTTAGAGGTCTACACAACTTTTTTCTCAAAATAGAAGACATGCTGTTCCACATAAAATATCTCAATGCAGGGAGTGTAGTAAAAGGTAGTGAAATGTCAGTAGTGATGACAAATAAACACAAAACCACTGTTTGTGGTGCATCTAAACTGGAAATTCCTAAAATCTAAATAAAAAATAAATAAACCAAAGCTAATGAAGTGACTCGTATCACGATTTTATAATTAACATCCTTGATTTTTTATTTAAAACTAGAAAATGCACCTTAAATTCTGTTGAAGGAATTCTAGTTGTGTGAACGGACTTCTGTGGTAAACAGCACTCAAACATCTGTCAACATTTATACGTTTTGTAAACTATGAAGCCAAACTGCTTGATGGATTGTTGGAGAATTATGGGTACTGAGGTCAGGATCCTGGTTGAGCGATACATACTGAGCTTCAACTGTTTGTGAAGGAGTTGAAAAACGTTTTTGGTTTAATAAACCCTGTCTAAAACATATGTTACTTTTTCAAGTTAAAAATGTTGAGCCACAATGTAGGGGTGAAAGAGCTACATGTGCCTCAGGGGCTGCAGGTTGAAGACCCCTGGTTTAACCTAACCCCGGTGAATGCAGAAGCTATAGTGCTAGGAAGAGCATTCAGCCTGAAACTTATAAGACATGTTAAAATTGATCAAAGAAGAAGGATGAATATATGAATAGATGACAATGTGTGGGTTTTTTTTTTTTTGCATTTTAGGAGTTTGGAGTGATATCAATCCCCTGATATTCTCACTATAGTTGGCATGGTTACATCTGGCCTAAATAAACAATGTGAACAGGGAAGAAAAATAACATCTTACAAAAATTCAATGGCACAGAACCTAATTCAGATGTTATGTGCAAAGCCTTTAAAGAGCCTGACACTGAAACTTCGCTTGCTTTCACTCCTGCAAGCTTCAGCTTTTGATGTAAAGGCTAACTAGCCCCCATTACACCAGGGAGTTAGCAACAATCTGCAGAGGGCCTGTGCCCTGCCCAACAACAAATCAATATTCGAGGGTTAAGTGTAAAGTCTGATTAATGCAGCAGCTCCTGACTGCGGACAGCTCCCTGTAGTGCTCCTGAATGTGCGTTAATGTCATAGATCTATTTTTGGAAAGTTATTAGCATTTTTTCAGTTCTGCGGGGGATGGAACAAAATGAACCCTGTTCTCTTTTGATACTGTACATGAATATTCACACAGAATATGCCCCAGCTGACATTCTCCAGGGAAAATGTTTCCGTTCTGTGACAAAGCTTGATTTGCACTGATGTGTGTTTTCGGTGTGCGGGAGCGCCGCATTATACGCTTTCTTTGTGCGAGGGCATGACGTGATTAAGTGTGAGTGTGCGTTGGGTCTTGTTTTTCTACATCTAAGAGGTCTGAAAAGCAAAACCCCCATTAAACGTGAGTCTTCACAGCTTTTTGTGATGAATCTGGAAATGTTTTACTTTCAGAGTTGAAACTGGGTTATCTGTTATCCACACAGTTGTGATGGCTGTTCAAAGGTCTGGGAAGCGTATAATTTAAACGGCAGAACCATACAATATGACAATAAATGTATGCTTAGGTGTAGGGGTTGTAGGGGTTAAAAGCAATGTCCTGCATTCTCTTGTGTTCAGCAAATCAAAAATATTCAAATAAATGCATAGATAACACCACAATTACAATTATAAGCATGGACCGATTATTGCGATTACAGCAGCTTTCCTCGCAGAATGAATAAAGAAAATGAGCGCGGTCGGAAAAAAAAGCCAAGCACTGCCAGCCACCCCACTCAAATAAGATGAGATGGATCATCTCAATTTCCTGTTAGAACAAAACAAGTTGACGAAACTATTCTCTTCCTGCATCCATCCAAATATGACAGCAGGCGGTGAATGGGGAGGCGTTTCACAGTTGAGAAGGATCACAACAAACACCCTAATGTGAACCGCGAAAAATCATAATGGTCCTGATGTGAATTTAATCCTAATAAACTGGCTCTATACCTCCAGGGCAGATATGTGGGCAGTGGAGTGTTGAAAATGTAATACTTAAAAGGAACAGTTAAAAAAGAAGTAAATTAACATTTTATCTAAAAGGAATCAAACATGAATAATGTGCAACAAAGACTTCTCCAAAGTCAACCTTTGTTTTTTATTTCACCTTCACCTGGTACTTATTCCTTGTATTTCTACTATATTTTATTAGTTTTTGTGCATAATTTTACTTGCACCTATTACCTGTATTCTACTCTGTTATATTTCATCATTATTTATTTATACATAATATTTTAAACTTGGTGTAAGTACCTCCTGAATATTTTGGCGAGTCAAATGAATTTTCGCATTGTGTTGTTGACCTGTGTTGATAATGAAAATGACAAATGAAGCTCATTCATTCATTCATTCCAGAACTAAAACTTATTTTTTTTATATATTTTCTTTCCAAAAATATTTTATTCGTTTAAAATTTTCAAATGCTATCCCACTGTTTTTCCTTTTTGCAGAGATTAAGTTTATTGATACAAAATAAAAATATTATTTGAAATATTTCCTTTTTCTTCTGACCTTAAGCCTTAAGCATTCTGTGTTGTCGGCGTAAATGTAGGCGTGCCCAGGCGTCGCCCCCACTTTCTGATATTCTTTTATCGACAGGAGAAGGTGACACTGTCTCTGGGATGCTATAGGTGCTGGGAACATGCTGCTTTGCAGCCAACAGGCCCGCTATGTTTTCTTCTGGTGTACCTCAAAAGCCGTCTTAATAATGTCTCTTTATTTGTTGAGAAACTCTTTTTTCCTTCCCTCTTTCTCCCAAAATGGAGATAGAACACTCATATGAACACGTAAAAGTCGACCAATCTTCTGATCTAATGTTTGCTTGCCTCATTCACTCACACTTTGGTGCATTTGTTAATGTATCTAAAGCTAATTTCTTCCCCAGTGTGATGGAATGTGATGCTTTTTCTAAGGATTTCAAGCTGTTGGAGCTGCAAAGGGTGGGGGGAATTTACATTAAGTGTTTGGAAATATGGATGGATGTCACTAAAGTTCACAAGTGTACAAAAGAATAGTATATTGTTCTAATGGTTATTGTTTAGGTCTAACCTTTATCAGGCAGGTCTGTGACAAACGTTTTTGAAAAAAAGCGTTCTTCAGAGAAAAGATAAGAAAAAAATACGGTTGATTTGAGATTCACAGAAAGGAAAGTGGTTTACTGAGTAATAATCCTTAATAATAACCTCACATTGAAGTCCCTCAGCCTGAATGTAGGTTTTGGGTCCTTCAGGGCAGGTTCTTCCGATGATTCTATTTAGAAATGATTAGAATCCAAGGCTAAAGTAAAGTTTTGTTTTTAAAAGACATTTAAAAATACATGTCAACACCATGTCTTTTAAACACATGTCAAGTAAAGCCTTAGTCACGTGCACCCGTACGTAAGAATGCTGGGGGTTTGTGTTATGGCCTGTGGAGGGTCTGGATCTTAAGATAAGGACATTAAGTAAAGTCCCCTTCCGATGAATTTTTTTTTTTTTTATATGAGTTTCTAACATGTATGTGTGGCATTTTTCTTACGAAAGAGAACAAATGTAATGAATAATCATTTTGTTTTTGCATTTCCGAGTATTTCTTCTTTTAAATCTCTGTCAAAAAACTGTCTTGGACAGACTCTGTTTGAATGAATGATCGTCCTTCCATCACAACAGCTCTGCTGCACACACTCCTGTCTTAGATCTAAGATCTTTTGAGAAAATACAAGAAAAGGCTAAATATTCAAATGAAAACTGTCAACCTACAGTCATCTAGATGTAGGACACTGATGCATTTCTACACTTTCCACGGTCAGCCTTTCAGAGTATTCACCTTGAACTAATGCCAAACAAACACCTGAGGCTTCTGTACAAACACAGCACCAACACTGACTCACACATGCTTTGGTATCTATCTGATGCCAAAGGAGAGTCTTTTGTGGTTTCTGCTGACCAACTGCCTTCTGTCCACCCCAAGGAGACGGTCAATGATACTCTGGAAGGTATCTGATTGGCCTCAGCTTTAGACAGTGAACTCAGCATTTCATCTGAATAGAGCCTCTTCATCACTTGTAACAGCAACATTATGGAAACAACAAGCTTGTTGTAGAACTCAATGTATCTTGTCATTATCACGCATTGCATGCATCCTTTTTAATGCTGATATGGACAGCGACAAGACTGCATAAGCTACAGGCGAGATGATAGTGTATTGATATTGCCATTTACTTCCAAGGTACTTGACATTATGCTTTGTATACTGAATTAATGTGTGTGTGCCTGTGTGTGAACAGTTTTATTTTTTTCTGGAACTGCTTTGCTATTGTGGCAGAAAAGGAATAGAAAGAGGAAGGTGACTTTGCTGATTTATCTCAGTGCAGAGACAGACAGGCTCTACATTTAAAGAAGGAGCTGCTGTCTGCAGGTGTGTTTATGTCAAATGACCAAAAACCAAGAGTTTGTGCTCTGATAATAAGGATTTTTTTTTTCTTATCGACTTTTATTCCTAGTAATTTGTTGTTTAGGTTGGTTAAACTGCTAAAGTTGTCAGACATATTTTATTCTAATGTAAAAATGACACACAATCTGATCAAAAAGAGAGAAAAAAAAAGGGAATTGATGTGTTTGACACAATGGAAAGACTGTTAATTCTCTTTTGGTATAATAGGTGCTGCAATTAGTTATAGCTAATATTTCAGTCATTAACAATCCTTTAGGGAGTTACTGTATGGAATGAGTTTGTCCAACTGGCGCGCCACCTCAGGAATCCCTGGATCTTCCTCACTTGGCAACATTTTTTATTAGAGTAGCTGGAAAGAAATTGCATTCTGATTTTTGTTTTGTAAAATTATGCGTCTCAAATAAATCAGATTTAATTTATTAAAACTCATCAAATCTGCTCTTTCATGGCCTAGATTGGTCGCTGACAAATGTATGGATATTTTCTATGGTGGACAGCTGCAGGCAATGGTTGCTTGGATTCTCTTAAACAAACACATCGTTAAAAATACGCCTTCCACCTTTACCACCACTGGAAAAAAGTCTTGAATTAAACTGTTTTCAGTATCAATTGTGCTCTGACAAAAACACAAATGTATTGGACGCGCTTTGATTGCGGGCCAGTACAAACAGGAATATTATATTGGATGGTTTTTTGACTTAGATTGGGTGATTTGTTATCACGGCATTCAATAATATTGTGAGGTTTTCCAGGAAAAGGCTCATGCTATGCCTTTGAAAGTGGCAAAAAAAATGAAATTCCTGTAATTATGTATCTTTGAATGGCAGTGTGGAGCCCGGACAAAAGCCCATCCTGGTAAATATGGATGCATCTTTTGTTTGGAGGTGTGTCGTGTAAAGCACCTCATGGGTGACGGTACCTGCTGTTGACATTTTCATGGGTGGAACAACAGCAAGGAGAAGACAAACTCATGAATAGATATGTGTTTGTATGGATTCCTGTTCTGAATGCGGGCGGCCTTTAATGAGAGGAAGGCGAAGGGAGATAGAGTAAAACGAGAATGACTGATGGAGAAATATATGGGCTTATAATGAAGAAGAGAAGAAATAGGAAAGAGACCCAGTTACCTACTTAGCTCTTTTGAAGCTGTGGAAGGAACAAAAGCATCAGTACAAACAAGCTATTGTCACAAGGCAACAACGAGTCTCAACGTTGACTTTTTTATACAACCGCCAAACCCCTACGGTGTATTTTTCCATTATTATTTCTCACACAAATCAGACTGTCAATAGAAATAATCACAGAAAATAAAGAACATTTAAAGATATTAGATTGAAAAAAAAGTAACTATTATGGCTCTTTTTAAATCAAGAGGCTTTGTACAGCTAGTTTTAAGCTACCTACGCGCTTTTGTTTTCGACTAGTCTTGTGTCACTCAGGAAATCTCCAATTATAAATCATTTTAAGTTTATGGTTGGTGTGAGAAATGGGTGGGATCTCTCATAATAGAGCTCCATACAACCACAAGATGTGATGTCCAATAAGATCCCCGTAAGAATGTTTTTCTCACCTGAGACTTTGGTCATTGAGATCCACTCCAAGGAAAATTGGGTCAGCCTTATTTTCATGATAGAGGATATATATATATATAAAGACGTAAAGAAGTAAAGCTGTGGTCTTTTTTATGAAAATTGTTGTGAATCAGGAGCAAATGAAAAAACGCCATTGGAAAAAGGATGTAGGTGTGATGTAGAAGCAGCAGTTGGTGGGCTACAAGTTTATTGCTTTGATCCATTCTAATGCATCCACTTGTAGACAAATACCAGTTATGCAAATACATTACAAAATAAAACACATTATAAAGTTATACAAAATCCTTAACATCTTTATCTGGCTCTAAACTGTAAAGCTGGGTAGCTCCAATATTGCTCACCATTTCTATTGCACCAAAAATGTGCTGTAAGCTAGTAGGAGAGTGTGTAAACAAAGGGATAATTGGAGGTCAGGCCTACACCAATGCACTGCGAAGCTGTGTGCCCCAGGAGAGTGGGCGGTATCCGCTTCACCTCCAGTTCACACCAGACACATAGGCGCTTCTGCTCAGCTGTGGTGATTTAGAGTTTCTACAATTATTCATTTGACATCGTCCATCTTGAGTTGGTGCCACCTGCTCTCTTGATTGTGTTTTTAGACACCAAAAACCACACCCCCTCCCCGCTCTGTAGTAGGGGGACTACAATGATATGTCTGTGTCAGTGTCTATTTGTGTTGTTCGTTGTTTTCATGTTTTTATTTTCATCTATATAGTCTGTTTAAATACAAGAATGTGATAGTATTTGTCAATCGCTGTATTTGAAAATTGGTTATATTCTGAAAATTGACCAAATTGTCTCATGTGTCTTGGCGTAACTTCCTGCCAGGATTGACGTGGACCGTTCGCAGAAAAAATAGACCAGACGCCAAAACGATTGCTGCAAACACTTTGTGTTTATTATGCACAACACCATAGGTTAACAGGGGCACCAAATGGAAGCGGCCTCCATTTCACACCACTTCGCAACGCTTCTCCGTGCGGTGTGAGCCCAGTGTTACCACAACCCAGAAGAAAATTTCTAACAAATTCCTGCCATTCAATTAAATACGTCCCTGGAAAACAACAAAGACAGTTTTAATTTGAATAAAAACAGCATAACCATAACTCAATTACCACTGTGAAAGATTTTATAGAAGATCAAAAGAAGATTAGAGAGGGACTTAATGGTTACAGTTACCCGTAGAGATGTATATAATTTTTTTCTTCATTTTGATCCTCTAATTGTTTTCGTCCAATTCTTGTCAAAAAAATCATTTTGTGTGTGTTCATTTTAAAGTTGTTGGTATGTATCGCCGTTTAAAGGTTAATGGGGCCAAAACACTGATGGACAAAGAACAAAGTGGTTATTAAAAAGCATTTTTTCGGGTTAAAAGTTAAATGAATTATTGTCAATGTATTCTAATCATGTGAAAAATTATACAACTCCTCATTCTCTGAGGGCTCTCTAATCAAACACTTTCTTCATTGTTTTTTTTTCATTTTTTGTGTGTTAAAGTGCTGTATGCTCAGTTAAGGTTTGTTCTGGAGATCTGAAAGTCTTATTGAGGGGGAATCATGGTGATTTTATTTCTCCTATTTGTCTAGTTGGATTTTTTACCACTCGTAGTTTAGCTTTGTTTCAGATTTTCTAGTTTAGCTGTCGGATTTATTGCTATGTTGGCCCAGAAACCTTTTTTTTTTCCTTACCAAGGGAGTTAGCTAAAATGTCTGATGACAGAGGGTCTTCCAAATATCATCTGTATGAAAATGTGTTTTTCAATATCTGGGTTCTATTGGTTCCCAACATCTACTAAAGTTATTAGTTATCCTTCTGACTACCAAATAAACTTGGATTTAATAGTGACATATGAATGTCCCTTTTAATTTACAAAAGTGCTTACTGTTTGAAAACTGATCATGAAGGAGTAATTAATAAGTGTGTTTTTTGCCTGCTTAGAATTATATGACACCAAGTCTTTCATATATCCGAATAGAGCTCTGGAAGAAAAAGCTCGTAGCAAGATTCGCAAGATTTGCACCTCTTTAAAATTTTACACCAAGCGACTTCCACATGTAGACTGCAGACGTGCACTAGTAAACATTAGGGAAAGAGAAAGCTCCTCCCTGCTTGTTCAGGGTTAACACAACACAGGCTATAAACATGTTCAAGAACTACGTTTTTTTAAACAAAGGTCCTTTAACACATCACATGCCCGGGATGTCCTTTGATTAGGGATTAGTGCACCACACAAGAAAAAAAAAGGTTGAATTTTGACTCACCAATTATCCTAAAACATATGCTTCCAATCTGTTTAGGGATAATGTAAATGCATGCAAGAAAACAGTCAAGCCAGAATGTTGAATCACACCTTGTTCTTATTTTTAAATTCATCTTTCAGAATTACTCATAGTATACATTTCACTCCTGATATTACTAAGTTTAATGGATTTCCAACATATATGTAGGACTTAAAAAGACAACTCAAAGCATGTTCTTGTGTTGGTAGGTGCATACATAAACCATGCGATTGGAATTGATTCGCATCAAGGCTCTTTAATCCACATTGTGGAGCTACAGCCAGCATTATACTTGGTATTTGACATGCTGTCTAGACCTTAAACCTGTAATAAAACTGTAGAGTCTTGGGAATTAGAGCAGCCTAGCATGGTGGATTGCACATGTTACTCAAGTGTAACAGTAAGTGAAGGGCAAATTCTGTAGATAGAAAGCTTGTCTCCAGAGGCTGTGACACGGGGTCAATTGTTCACATCGTGCGTGTGCTGAATATGTGATGAAGAAACAAATACGATTCAGTTTTCCATGTAGAGCAGGGATTTGTTGACTGATGATCTGCTGAGATACCAGTCTAGCATTTTGTCATCTCTTTATTCAAATAATCAAAGCTAAAGAAACATATTTTTTTGTTTCAGTAACCCAAAGGATTACTCCACGATCTATGAGAGCATACTTCATTTTCTACTCCACTTCTCTGGGTCAACATCAGGTAGATGATAAAAGTTTTTTTTAGCGTGAATGTGTCTATAAATGACTAAAGCCTAATGTGGTTACATAGATTTTAGTTTAAAACAGTCAGTTTCATTTCTAACTTTGCTTCTTAGCATGCACTCATCTTAGCATAACCAGATGAGTTCAGCTTTATGAATATCCCAACATTTCAGCAGAGCTGATCTCCTGGATGATGGTTGTAGGATGCTTGTTTGTGTTACGGTTGGTCGATAAAGGAAAACCCAGGAAGGACAAATCCAGAGAGTTAAAAAGATTGTATTAAAAAATAAAAAATCAAAAAATACATCTCAAGTGTAGAAGTAAAGCTCAAAAGCACAACTCGAAACATACTCAGAATAATGCTAGAAATATTACTGAAATGTGCATAAAATGCTCTAAAGATGAAGGCAGAACAGACACCTCCTTAAAGTCCTACTCCAACTACATACAGGATCTCCCAAAGTGAGTACACCCCTCACATTTCTCCAGATATTTATGTATAACTTTTCATGGGACAACACTGCCGAAATGAATTTTTGACACAATGAAAAGTAGCCATCTTGCATAGCAATGTAAATTTATTTTTCCTTCAAAATTTCTCATCATACAGACATTAATAGCTAAGACCCATTCAACAAAAGTGAGTACACCCCTAAATGAAAACATCTAAATTGAGCGCAATGAGTCATTATTCTTCTCCACGGCCATGTGACTTATTAGTGTTACAATGTGTAGGGCGCTCCCTTGTTACCATTAGGGAGGGCAGTGTTCCCTGTAGGGTTTATAATCCTAACCTGTACCCAGTTGAGGTCCCGCAAAGGCGCACCCTGGCCAGGGTAGTTGAAGTTTCATTGGGGGATGTAAGGGGAGGACAGGAGTTGGTGCTCACGTCTGTGGCCCCGGATATAGTAGAGGTGAAAGTAGGGCAAATTGAGGTGTCAGAACAACAAGAAGATGATGGGTCCCACCCCGCGCTGTCCCTGCAGGGGGACAGCCTCACACCAGAGCAACAAAGTCAGATAAAGTCACTGCTGGACAGATGGAAGGGGGTGTTCTCTCGCCACGACGAAGACTTTGGCTGTACGGGGCTAGTAAAACACCAGATTCCCACTGGTTCTGCACCACCAAGCCGCGAACGCTATCGCCCTGTTCCACCAAGCCTGTACAAAGAACTACAAACTCTGTTGAAGAACATGCTAGACAATGGAGTTGTTAGTGGAAGTAGTAGCCCGTGGGCTGCCCCCATTGTCCTGGTTAAAAAGAAAGATGGGGCTTGGAGATTTTGCGTGGACTATAGGAAGTTGAATGCATGTACACATAAAGATGCATATCCCTTGCCACGGATTGAAGAGTCGTTGACGGGGCTAAAGGCTGCCAAGTGGTACTCCACTTTAGATTTGGGCAGTGGTTACTGGCAGGTGGAGATGGACCCCCAGGATAAGGAGAAGACGGCATTCACAACTCCGTTTGGCCTCTATGAGTTTGAGCGCATGCCCTTTGGGCTTTGTAATGCCCCTGCAACCTTTCAGAGGCTGATGCAACGTAGTTTGGGGGCCTTAGTCAACGACTCAATCCTAATCTACTTGGATGATGTTGTAGTTTTTTCACCTGATTTCAACAGCCACGTGAGACACCTGGAAGAGGTATTCCAGAGGTTGCACCAATGTGGCCTGAAGCGGCAACCGAAGAAGTGTAGCCTGTTCCAACGCCAGGTGGCCTATCTGGGCCATATCATCAGTGAACGAGGAGTAGCAAGAGACCCATCAAAGACTGCCGCTGTAAGGGACTGGCCAGTGCCCCAGACTGTGAAGCAAGTAAGGTCATTCCTGGGCTTCGCAGGCTACTACCGCCGGTTCATAAATGGCTTCTCGAAGGTAGCTGCACCTCTACATGCCTTGACTCGTGGCATTCCACACGAAAAGAAAACCACTCCAGTTGACTGGTCGGGTGAATGCCAGCAAGCTTTTGACTCCCTTAAGGAAGCATTAATCTGTGCACCAGTGTTGGCCTATGCAGACTTTTCACAACCTTTCAGGCTGTATACTGATGCCAGCTTTGAGGGCCTTGGGGCTGTTTTAGCACAGGTGCAAGATGGCAAGGAGCGGGTCATTGCCTATGCCAGCAGAAGTCTTCATCCAACAGAGCGTAATGATCAGAACTATAGCTCCTTTAAGTTGGAGTTGCTGGCTTTAAAATGGGCAGTATCTGAAAAGTTTAAAGACTACTTGTACGGCTCTGACTTCACTGTATTTACAGATAACAACCCCTTGGTGCACCTTGAAACTGCCAGATTGGGAGCTGTGGAGCAGAGATGGGTGGCCCAATTGGCCAACTTCAAGTACACCATCAAGTACCGCCCGGGCGCTCCAAATGGACAGGCTGATGCCCTTTCCCGGCTACCAGCAAGACCAGAGACCCTTCCTGTGTTGGCTGTGGGGGCAACATCTAGCTCTGGAGAAGGATGGATAGAACGCCAGTCCCAAGACCCTGACCTTTTGTGGATCCGTGAACTGAAGCAACGCTGCCAACCCAAACCTGAGGCATGCGTTGGGGCTTCACGCTTCCTAAAAGGGTTGCTTAAAGACTGGGACAGGATTGACCTCAAAGAGGGTGTTTTGGGGAGACACGGGGTTCAAACTGGCCCCAGTTCCCCTCCTTTTCAAGTTTTGGTCCCAAGACAGGAAACTGAAGAGATATGGAGGGCCTATCATGAAGAAATGGGCCACCCAAGCAGTGCTCGGACAGTTTCAGCACTCCAACAACGTTGCTATTGGCCAGGAATGGGGCAAGATTCCAAGGAATGGATAGAGACCTGTCCCCAATGCATCTGCAACAAAGCAGGGCCATCAGGGAGAGCACCCCTACACCCAATATGTACATCGTACCCGTTTGAAGTGGTGGGGGTGGATTTTCTCTCCCTGGGCCGTCCGGAAGACAGGTATCAATATATACTTGTAATCACTGATCTGTTCACTAAATATGCAATTGCAGTGCCTGCAAAAGACCAGACAGCGGAGACGACAGTTCGGCTGTTGTACGACCATCTCGTCCATACCTTTGGCTGTCCAGAACGAATCTTAACAGACCGTGGTGCTGCATTTGAGTCTGCCCTGATGACCCAACTCTGCCAACTGTACGGATGCAAAAAGAGTAGGACAACAGCATACCACCCTCAAGGTAATGGTGCCTGTGAAAGATTCAATCAGACTCTAATAAGACTCTTAAGCTCCTTGACAGAAGTACAACAACAGCAGTGGCCGACCAGGTTGCCCGCCTTGGTTCAGGCTTACAATAACACAATCCATAGCACCACCGGAATAACCCCTCATTATGGGGTCTTTGGGAGGCATGCAAGGCTACCTGTGGACTGGGTGACTGGCCTCAGCTCTGGTGCTTCACACCACACCTTGGAGGGTTGGGTGAAGAAACACCATGAAGCACTGAAACATGCCAACCAAGCTGTGAAAGAGCACTCTGAGGACAGGCGTGGACCAGAGCAAACTCGCCACAATCGTAATGCCAGATTGGTGCCTTTGCTCCCAGGAGAACGTGTGCTAATCCGGAACTTCCGTTGGAGGTCTAAAGGAAAGGTGGCGCCTAGGTGGGGGTCTGAGCCATTTGTGATCGTGGAACAACTGGGGGAGGGTCACCCCACCTACCTTGTTCACCCTGAAGGTAAAGACGCCCCAGCCCGGACTGTGCATAGAAATAATCTGCGGCCATGCCTTCTACAGGGTGATGCAGAGGCTCACCATCCTGCACCAGAAGTGACTCCACCCAGCCTCCCACCTCCTACACACTGGCTTCCTAGGCTGATCCTGAATCAGGTTAGCCCAACAGCGCAGGTAGCTGTACCAGCAGCAGCTCCAGAGCAGGACTACCCTCCAGAAAGGGAAGATGCCTCAGAGCCTGAATTGAGGCGCTCCCATCGCTCCAATCTGGGTAAGCCCCCTGAACGATATAGAGACTGATTGGCCGGAACGACCACATTTAAAAGCTGGGGGAAAATGTCAGAAAGTAAACTGTTCAGTTTGTCCACTCATTGTGTTTTATTGATTTGTGGTTTGTTTTATACACTTATGTGCATGCTTTGTGGTGATGTTTTTTTATTGGTTTTGAAATGAGATGGGACTGAACAGACTAATGACATGATGACACTCAGCTGTGCTCAGTCACACCTGGCGAACACTTAAGACAGAGCAGGGGACTCAACGGGAGGCCCACGGAAGCGCAGAGTGGAATGACGCAGAGAGTTCACACTCCCAGACTGGACGCAGGAACCAGGGACCAAATCCGCCCTGCGACAGAGAGAGCACGGCTGGAGAGGCGCGGGAGCAACCTGTAGTTCGTGTCCGAAGAGGAAGCACGGGACAAGTGGAGCGACGCCGAGTCGCGGAGCTGTGAGCCCAAGCGCGAGCGGATGCAGCGGGATATGACTGTCAACGCCTGACTGAGGTAAGTAAAGGAACGTGAAAACGTCACCGTGTGAGCACGAGGTCGATGCTGCTGTTAGCCCGACAGTAAATCTCCCGCCGGTGTGTCTCTAGGGCCGGCAAACCAAGAAGTGCAGCTGCCAGCGCGAGCCACAGGAAGGAAGAGGAGCACCCGCTGCGGAGGAGGACGGAGCTTCCCCCCCCTCCTCACAGACTCTTTGTTTTAATTTTGTTTTATCTTCAATCATTTTAAGAGGACATTTTGAGGGCTACTGAATTTTACTTTTTTTATCCTGGTGATTTTTATCATTTGTCTTTTTTTTAAAAAAAGAATCTAGCCCGCTTTTTTAAATTGTTCTTAAACCTCTTAAAATTTTAACATTTTTTATTAAAATTATTTTACACTCTTTGAACGAACTGTGCGTCATTTCTGGACAATTATTGTGATCCTTGAACCTGAATGGTCGTTCGACCTCACACTAACACAGTGAAATTGTGCCGCAGTGGCCAAGAACATCCAATGGTTTAAATAGACAGATTTGACTCAGAACAAGCCGCACTATGGTCGGCCAAAGAGGTTGAATGCATGTTCTTAGTTCCATATCCAAAGGTGGGCTTTGAATGACAGATGTATGAGTGGTCGGATGAGTGCAAGATAAACCTATTTGGTTGAAATAGTGTAAAGTGCGTGTGGCATCAACCAGGTCAGGAGTTCAGAGACAAGTGTGTCGTGCCTGCAGTCAAGCATGGTGTTGGTAGAGTCATGGGAGTTAGCCAGGCAGTTAATTGAGGGAAACGTGAATGCTAACATGCACTGAGTGCATGGGAGAGATTCCAGGAGACTACTCTGTTCCTGGCAGTGGACCTCGGCACTGGCTCGTCTTGCATCTTCAGCTCTCCCCCAGCCCATCTGGATGAAGCCCATCTGCTACACTATTTAAACATGTAGTTGTAGAGTTAGATAAGCTATTACCAGTCCTATTAACCAGCCATTAACAGTCCTGGTAAATTGCCTGTCCGTCCTGGGATAGAATCTCTCCTTTATGTGGTCATCCCTAAGGTTTCTACTTTCTTTTCCTTAATCAGGTTTTTTAAGGAGTTCTTCCTTACCGTGAGGGAGGGTCTAAGGGCATGGATAACCAGTTTTATTTAGTCCATTTAGTTTAGCAATTAGCTATTGTTTATAATTTATTACCGACCTTCTGCTTCTGTAAAATTGTGGGCATGAAGCTCAATGGGGCAATTATTTTTGTGATATTGGGCTACATAAATAGTAATGAATTGAATTGAGACTTTTGATGCATCTACAATATATTTTTTTGTTTTTAAGGAAAAATAAATTTACACTGCTACACAAGATGGCCATTGGCTACTTTTAATTGTGTCAAAAATTCATTTAGAAACTTTTGTCCCAGGAAAAGATATAAATAGATTTCTGTGGGTGTACTCACTTTTGCGAGGTACTATATTTTTTCTAGTGTAAAATTGTTCCCTGTGGGTTTTTTTATGATTAAGCAGTTTTTTGCAAAAGCCCTGTATTGTTTTTTTTTTTTTTCTCTAAGACATGTCTTTAAAAACTTATCACTTTACTTTTACTCCATTCTTCTTCCAAATGTAGGTACATCTGCTAGTAGCTGGTAATGACAGTCTAGTGCAGGGGTGTCAAACTCAATTAAACGGGGGCCAAAATCCAAAACATACTCAGATCGTGGGCCGAACAGGATAAACATTCATCGAACATGTTAAAAAAACATTTTTAAAACTTTAAAAATGTAAAATTTTAACATAGCTATTAATAAAAAAAACAGGTAGGAATATTATTCCAGAATAAGTCAGCTTAAACCTTAAATAACTTACTCTCTGTAAAAATATATGTTGTCAAACCTATACAAGTTTGAAATAAGTTAACCTCGGGCCGTTAATAATACTAATATATAATGATCTAGAGGGCCGGATATGAATACCTGGTGGGGCGGATCCGGCCCCCAGGCCTTGACTTTGACACCTGTGGTCAAAGTTGAAACAAAATGGGCTAAAATCCCACGTGGGGCACCTTCTTGAACATGCATTACATGCCCGGTGTGAACATTGCGTTACATAGGGTTTGTTGAGAGCCAAAGTTACTGAGATGTGAGTAGTGTGACCAAAAACTCTTTATTTTTCAAGATCAAGTTTTACAAACTTTCGCCAGAAACAGGTGGGATTAATACTTGCATTGCTGCCAAGTTTATCAGAGCTGGATTGATTCTCCCTCCTCCATGCTCTATTGGTCTAAGGCCATGAGGGCACGGAGGCAAGATATAGAAACTACATTAAAAAAAAAAAGAAAGAAAAGAAGAAGACAGAGAAATGAGGTCAAAATCACAACCACATAAGTGCAACAACAGAAATACCTCTGAAGCTGAAATATTGCCCGGAGAAAAGGAAAATGGAAAGAATAGTTGGGGTCACCGTTTAGCACAGAAAGGCTGTTTCTGCAAAAGATCAAGGACAGAGAGAAAGCAGCACTTTGGCATCAAGCTCAGAGGATTTTTTTTATAGAGCGTGCAAGAAAACAGAGAGAAAAAGTCATTTTCCATATTTCTATGAGATCATTATATTCATAACAATTAAATGCTTCAGCATTATTTAGACATCAACAAAAATATGACATAAAAGACTCATAAAAGTCTAAAAAAAATAATTGAATGGTTGGAACAGAAACATTCTTTAAAACTTTCTTTGTCTTTTTGGTAAATAACAGGACAATGTCAAGACGCTTCATTGATTTATTTTTTAATACAGCTGCTCGTCTCTGTTGTTGCCATCCTATGCTGTTTACAAGCAACCCAACAGAAAAGAGTGCGACACACATACATTCAGACTTCCACAATACACTCACAGTCTGCACAGAATGAGCAGCTGGAGAGCGCTATATTCATTTAAGCTGAGTACGGCAGATGCTTCCAATCCTTCTGTCTCTCATCCACACAAAGGCACAGTGGGAAACACCAGGTGGCTTCCCTGAATGATGATCTATCACAACAACAGATATTGAATATAAGCGTTAACTTATGAATCCCTAAGGTGCTCCACAGGCAGATTCAGGCCTCATAATACATGGCACCCTGCAGTCACGTTATTAATAGACATTCTGGCTTAATGCTGGTAGTATTCAATCACTGACATAAACCAGAGGGAGATAATTTTTCCCATCTTAAACAGATGTAGGACTACAATGTAAAAAATATAGATATTGCTTTCTCTATTTGTCAACATAAATACCCACCAATTTACTGCCTTAGTTGTATCTGTAAGTTCCAGCAAATAAGAGTTGAATAGCCAATTAAAACCATACAGTTTTTCACTCTATGAAACAGGCTTTTTTTCTGGTAAAATCTATTCACTACAGAGCTTAATGATAGTTTTATCCATTAGTAAATTTTATCTAAAGATTATTGAGTATTTTTTTTTTTTTCAATAAAAAGTTAAATAGCTGGTTTGCTAATGACTCGTGATGACTATAAACAACTGGTCTCCCTAACATTACTGTGATGATGTAACATACATCTGACTTCCAAACTGCCCTTTGTTCACAATCTCCAAATAATAATTTCAACTTGGGCACATAGAGTTAAACCGTATAATGCCCCACTTGTCCTGACATTGAATCAATCCATCAACCATAAATATGACAACAAAAAAGTCTTCCCTAATTAGTAGATACGGACTGTCTGCATGCAATATATATACATATATATATATATATATATATATATATATATATATTGCATGCAGACATATATATATATATTAGTCCTGGACAATAACCCAAGAGTTAATCTGTCTGTTTATGGTTGTGTCCCTATGCCGACACCAGAGTGTGGACCTACCAGATCCTACACCCATACAACTTCTGCAAGGGAAAATCTTGGTATGCCTCCAGCAGGCTTCCAGTCATGAAATGACAGGGACTGCCAATATCCTACTGCAGGGGGATGTAACAGGGTGAACTGTTTTTTTATATTTTTTTGCCTTCATGTGTTTGTTAATCAGGAGCATCCCTGAATGAGCCATCTCATTGTTGCTGGATTGGATACAGGTGCGTAGTGGGGGTGTGCCCGATG
The DNA here is from genome assembly GCF_002922805.2 of Oryzias melastigma. Classification (NCBI taxonomy): domain Eukaryota; kingdom Metazoa; phylum Chordata; class Actinopteri; order Beloniformes; family Adrianichthyidae; genus Oryzias; species Oryzias melastigma. The sequence goes on along the minus strand of NC_050521.1, from coordinate 7,001,887 downwards.
GGAGACTTTTAGAGAGACATACAACAGGAGGAAGAGAACTTGCAGCAAGGAAATGGCCGAGTGCTTTCTCCCGGTTCCAGTTTTCCAAACCGCTTCCCAAGAAGAGCCAGATAGCGCGCCGGGAGAAGCAAACGCCGGACCGACAGGGGAGGAGCGCGGCGGGAGAAGCAAACGCCGGACTGACAGGGGAGGAGCGCGGCGGGAGAAGCAAATGCCGTGCCAACAGGGGAGGAGTAAACCAGCTCCAGGTGGAGTGCCACCGGGACCGATCCGAGAAGGGCCCCTTCGGAGTTGGGATAGACGAGTGCTGGCCGCCACACGAGATTCAGCTGAGCCAGGAGCTACACAACGTTTGAAGGTGGAGGTGACGCTGAAGGGTGCGGTTGTGACTGTCCCTATTCAACCCAAGTACCATTTCGTTGCCTTTTTTCATATTGCTTTTAGTTAACCCAGGAGGTATTGCTTTAGACACCAAAGATGTTTTAAGTCTCATGAACTCCTTGGGTATTTTATTTGTTTTACAGAGGCTCCTTGCTCAATCGAATTGAGTGAAGACGCAGCTACACTCACTCAATACAATACTTTTTTTTTTTTTACTCAATTTTGAACTGTCTTCGCAAGTGTCCTGTCTCCACTTATGTCCAAATAAAATAAACCTACTTTACAGCACTCACACCAGGTTTGTAAATCCGGACAGGAGTTGAACCTCCACTACAGTTTGCAAATAAATTGCCATGGACATCAACGGCAACATTTGCAGGGTTGTTGTGGGCCAACATGTCCTGTCCTTGTCTAAAGTGGCTGTTGCCCCCAAAACAAGGACTTGACTTTATAGAGAGAATGCCTTTGGCATTTAATGGAATAAACAGCACAACCACAGCACTGCTTTGTGTTGGTGATCAGGAAAACTTCTGCGTTCTCCTTATCTGAGCGACATTTTTGCATTAGGTCCTACGAGCTAATTCCACATAGTGAATCTCCCAGCCTGAAAGTTTCATCAAACCTCTTGAATTTTGCAGTGTTGTTAATAATGTATGAAGTAGCTCCAGTATTGACCATCAGGCTTTTCTTCTTAATGATGCACATCGGCTTCTGTTGGATTTCAGCGTCTGCATCCTCAATCCTGAAGGTGTAATCAGCTTGAGCATCTCCAAATCTGTCTGGGATTTTCCTCGCTTCATTTGTTTTGCCTTTGGTAAATGGCATTAATTTAAATAGCGCTTTTCTACCTTTATTAAGACCTAAAGTGCTTTATACTCAAGTCTCGCCCACACACACACTTATATTTGACCAATCCTCTAGTGGAGTGATGAGCTGTAGATTCAGATTGGGAACCCTTGAAGCGGTTTAACCATCCTATCTAAATCCTAAACGCTGAGTGTCAAGCAGGAAAACATTAGGTTCCCGTGTTTTTAGAATCTTTGGTATGACCAATTTCTGGATTTTAACCCACAACCTCAGTTTCAAGACAATCTCCCACTGGTCCATTGAACTGGGCACTGACTTAATTGAAGTAACAGTTTGTGTCAAAGGTGTATAATTTTTAGCTTGGAGACAAATGATTTAAATGGCTTATTTATATTCAGTAGTGCAGCCAACACTGTCTGATAATGAAGTATCCTCCAAATGATGGTCGTTTTTTTGTTCTTTTAAATTGATTAATAATGGCAAGGGGTATATTATATACTGTATATATACTGGTTTTCTTAAGGCGGAGAACAATTTCCTTGTGCTCTCTTATGGGGTCCAGATGACCCTATGGTAAGGTTCGTCTGAGCTTATCCAGGCAAGTGTTAGGTGAAGACAGGATATCCTGGACAGTCAGTCAAAGGGCCACATAATCACTCATTCAGATTCACACATGGGAACAGTTTTGAGTACACTGAGAAAAAGTGAAACATAGGATTAATTAACAAAAGTTCTGTAATTTTTTACACTCACATTTTTTAGTTTTCATCAAAACAAAATTTTGGGTTGATGGTTTACTCAACTACAAGATTTAATGCGATAAAAACTAATATTTAGAAATTTAACAAATTACAGTACTTTTGTTCATTGATCTGATGTTTCACCTTTTACAGTACAGCCATTTAGCCAACGAAATATGTTTTTGGGCTGTGGGAGAAAGCCAGAGTGCCCAAGTGGAACCCCCGCATGCACAAGGAGAACATGTAGACTCTCCACAGAATAAACCCAGCGACAACTTCGCTACCATGCAGCTCTTGAAATATTTCAGTCTGTGTAAATTGAAGTTAGAATGATACTCAGAACATAATTATAAAGAATGTACAAAAAGGTTTGTCACAAAAAAAGTGAAGCTGATTATAATAAAACCTTATAAAGTTCACTTTACTAAAATAAGAATCATGTTTTTTTAAAGCATCGAGATTGCTCATTTTTTCATATTGTTCATACGTCAAAGGTTAGTTTTTATGAAGTTAATTAAATACATTAAAAAAAAAATCCCAAAGACTATTTCTTTGTGGTGAGAGGGTTACCACTTATCATTACCACACAATATTTGAATTATAGGTCAACAATTTCATAGTAAGAAAAGCTACTTCTGATTGATTATCTAAAGCAGGGGACTATAAGAACTTAACTGCCAGGTTCAGGCCTCTTTACTGTTGCATCTCTTCAGATCTCCATGGGATCTCGATGCAAAACGAACACAATGGGAGTCTCTATTTTAAATGGTGCAACTCTTGTTGTCATTGCAGCACATTCTCACTATCTAGTCGTCACATATAGACATACAGACATTTGAGGAGTATCTTTGGGGGGGAAGAGCCCACGAGGAACCTGAAGAAGAGCTTACCACTTCAGAATTATATTAATTTGCAGTTTACAGACCCAACAGGAGTCTTCCTTCAAATATGGATTTAAGGAGAGGGTTGTTTCCACGCACCAAACTGCTCTGCACTATATGTGGCGACAGATTCTTGAATGTTTCACATAATCTCACAATAATAAAGTTACAGTTACGATGGATTCATGTATGTTATTATTCTTAGAAAATACCAGTTTTGACGGTTGTGTCATTTTATTGTTGCTTTATTTATGCACTTGCTGAAGATGTTTCTGAACTGAGGAAACTTATAAAAGGGACATTTCGGAATTTTACCTTCAGAAAGGCTGAATTAGACAGGAATTTGTTCAGTAACTTTAGCAGAGACAATGTTCCTCTGTCTGGAGTTTTGACATGCAACCCTGACATACTGAGAAAGTTTAAACATTTTTTCAGATGTACGATTTTCTAGGAAGGTGTCTGATTTGTGGAAGAAGCTAATGAGGGCAGGTGGATCCTCCTTTATCTAGTTTTCTTGAAAAAGTGACTCAACAGAGCAGAGCAGAAGACCAAACAAGGAAGACCTGAAAACTAGACACTTCAATAGACTGAGGGAAATTACCTGAAATTAAGACAACTGTAAATCATGACAAACCTGAAAACCAAATCAAAGCTCACAATTCTCAGTTTTTCCCATTAAATATAGGATCATTTTATTTGCTCCTTATGGGTGAATATATATTTTGCAGAGTTAAATTTTACAATGTAAGGAACAGACTATATAATGTAGATTCAAAATGTTGTTTTTATCACATATTTACAAAATTCTACTGGTTGGAAGGTATTAGCTTGTTGCACCATGGGTCAGAAATATTACACAGGTTGGAAACCATTATAAATAAAAACAAAAGCAAATATTTACTTAAAATAAATCAATTCTTCATAATTACAGGGTATTTAACTTTCAGACAGTGTCAATATGACAAATATATTTTATTTTTAATATAAGTCATTATGTTTTGATAATTCATAAATATGAATAATAGTGCTGATGATAAAACTCGTTCCTCACCATTCATTTTCTCTGCACCTATACATGATTAAGTTTTTCACCTCACTCACTGAGCTGTGAAAACATGCCATTTCTTTTTAAATTGTTGATTGGGCATCTGAGTACTTAATTACTGTGTTTAATTAGCATGCAAATCATTCCCCAAAATGAAGTGTACAACCCAGAAAACCCATTTGAAGTCTGTTAGTGGTAGAAGAGAAGAGTTGCTGCTTTCAGAGACAAGGGATATGCTAAAAGGAAACAAGGCAATCTCTTATTCCTTATATTTAGGATTTATGTCACTGCTTAGAAGCTTAAATTTAAAAATAGTTTGAGGAACTATGTTTGGTTGTTAAAGTTTGGTCCATATGTTGTGAAGATCCTGCTTGAACTGAGCTGGAGAAGCTGGATATTCAAAGATTCTGAGAGATCAGATATAAAACTTGTACATTCCAATACAAAGTTGATCCCAGTTTTTTTGATTTGTCCAAACTCACCTGTACTGCTATCCATTTTTTACCAGTGTGATTTCTTTTATTTCATATTTCTCCTCTCTGTTTTCTATCAGAAAAGGGAAAGAAAGTAGACAATTCACATAATTCACAAAATATGGTCCAATGATGCCTTATGACATTATTTTCCTCCCATTTCTTGTAGTTTTCAAAATTCAGATGTGATGGTAAAGTGTAAAAAACTACTAATTCATTTCAGCACACATAATAGAGTATCTGCATCCTGATGTGTGTCTGTGATTTACAGACTGCAGTGCTTTAAGCCTGAAGGGGCTTGACCCTCATGGGACCTGCAGGGTTTTTGGGTTGTCTGGTCCAATGGAGGATCAAGTTCCCTCAAGGTTCATACGGTAAACTCAAGGGACATTATGAAAATGGAACGTATCATTGTCATGCGTGAAGTAAATGTATTGTGAAGTATTTTTGGGGCGGAGTGCGCTTGGTATCTGCTTAACCTCCAGTTCACACCTGACGTATTTTTTCCCGACAGGTGTTAACCACCCCAATAGTAGTCCTACTACGTTGATCTCTGTCTGTACAGTAATCCCCCCCACCCCCTTCCTTATTTGAAGGGATTAGGTACTGGAGAAACCAGCGAAAACTCAAAATCTGTGAACACAGAGAACCCCCCCACAGACACACACCAAAAATGTTATAGAAGTTGTTGTAGTTTTTGAGACGAATTGGAAGAGTCACTTGACCCAATGCGTGAAACGGCGAATAAAGAAACGCGAATACGTGGGGGAACACTGTGTGTGTCTCAGTGTCAGTGTGTATGTCACATTTGTCAATCGCTGTGTTTTATTGTGCAAAAATTGGTTATTTTCTGAAATTTGACTGTATATTCTTTTGTGTCTTGGCCTAACTTCCTGCCAGAATTGATGCGGTACAATTGTGGCTCGTACAAAAAATAAACCAAATGCCAAAACAATCACTGCATGGCGCGTGTTGGTCGCAGAGGTTCGTGGTGCTCCTCGTCTGATGTGAGTACACCAAAGGTTAACAAGGGTGGCGAATGGAATCAGCTTCCATTCTGGGCCGTTTGAATTAGTGTGGACCAGGCGTTATGCTGCATGTAAGAATATTACTAATATAAAGAATCTTACGGACAGTCACAGTCCATCTGTGTCAATGAAGTCTATCTACATAATCTAGTAAATTAACTAGTCTGGTGAGTCAGTCAGAGAGACAAAGCGCACGCTTGAAAAAGGAGGCATTCTAAAAAGACATGCAACAACACCAAAAACTGACAGATTAAATCAGCTTTCAGCACAAGTCATCTGCTTATATGATACTTTTTATACAAAAAGTTAGTCAAAGTAAAAGATAATCTTCATCTGTTTTTTGGATACTCCGGTACTCTGCAAGGGCATTTTTAAGTGTTCCCCAGCAGTGTGTCCATCTTTACTTTTTGAGGAGAACAGAAAGAATTTGTTTTATGAGAAGGCTTCCTACTCTTATGTGACCAATATATTGAAAAATCCTCAGTCTCACCATATAGGAACGGATAAGTCCACCACTAGCACACAGATAGAGCCAAGCACATTTAATAATGCAAAGGGCAGTATTGAGGTGGCCCGTGTTTGGAATGAGTTTTGAAGAGAGAAGATGTATGGCCAACAATTGATATGTGACCCACATGAGCAGGTAAGCTGTTTGGTGGAAATAGAAAGAAAATGTGGATTTAATAAGAGAACTTTCAAGGAAGAATCACCATTTAACAGGATTTGAGATTTGAACAAATGTGTTTCTACTCATCTATAAACTATTTTTAAATTCTTCTTTTGCAAATGCTAAAGCAAATCCCGTATCCCATAATCAGTGTATGTATACCCCCCCCCCCCAAAAAAAAATACACTTTAGACTGCAGATGCGTAAGTACACATTAATTCAACGAAGTATGTGTGTGCAAGCTACAGCCCCATGGTCATGCCTGTTTATGAGACTTTGCTTCTCCATAAAAATACAGCTATTTATGTTTGTGCCCTATTTACATTAAATCCAGCAAATATTCAACTTCTTCATTTGATGACAGGAGTCATGTAAAAACCAGCAAATGATGTAAGTTTGCTTGAGCCATTTCCAGTCCACATAGGACTGCATATAAGCTCTTCAGATGCTTTAGAATTCTCTGGTAAATCATAATATTCCATGCAGCTCCTCCCAAATTCACTAATCCTAAATGTGGCTCATTTAAGATATCGCTGCAAAGCAAGTGTTATGTTTAAGAAGTTGTGTGTAAATTAAAGTACATTGTTCGGATATAAAACTAAAATATTTGGGAAAGACATAATTCCAGACCACTGATGTTTGAGAATGTTTAAAAATAGTAATTATGATGTTAGAGAGTGATATGATTCTGCACTTCTGACCTTTAGATCACCTCGTAACTGCAGATTCACCCCAAAACAGTTACCATGCATTTCACTCACTTTCCATCCAGCCTTTATCTATTTATCCATGTGGACTTGACTGATTGCGTTGGGCTGGAGGATTGCAGCGTTGAGTGATATATGTCAGCCTTTTCATTTCCATCTAAGTAAAGGTTAACAGCTCATCATTCTTCTTCTACCTGAGGTGAAAAAGTGCTGGGGCACAGACAGGGCTGCTGCACTGATAGAAATGGACTGACAATACCATAGCTCTCTGCAGATTCAATTTTGTCAAGTGGGGAAGACAGAAAGCTGTTATCCTTTGACCTGAAGAATCCACTGTAAGCCATTGCATCAAAAACAAGGTCGGCATTTATGGTTGAAGTACCTGATGTGCAGCACTCAAAGTGTCCTATTCAAATGCAGATTTCAGTGGTTATTGGTTTTCACAGCAGAAAACTGTTTTTGATGAGACATAATAAACTTTAGTGTATGAATGTGTAGTTTAATAAAGAGGTTTTAGAGGTCATATAAAGTTTACATCAAAAAGACAATGTGAGAGCAAAACATTGTATTGTTCAGCTTTTATCATGTTTCATAGACAAAACTGTCAAATAACAAGAAAACAAACAAGTACAATGAAATAAAAAGCTCTGCTTTGACCTTCTATACCTTACCTTCTCGAGGATTCAACAATCAGGTTGCTGTTTTACCTGATACTCTATTACTATATTCTGCTTGTCTGCCCTACAGAGAATACGGCTATTTTTGTCCTCTCCTAATTCTGACTCTTATTAATTATCTCATCTTTCTGATCATTCTCTAACTGATTGGTGTAAAAACTCAATTATTTCCTGGAGCTCTCTTTATCTACCTTGCTGCCATTCAACTGTTTCTCCTCTAAAAATTTCCCAGTCTGCTAAGTCATTCTAAATCTGACTTACCATCTACCTCATGCTTAACACCTCATGACAGCACTAAACACACAATTAAATGAAGGACAACATTTACATTTCACTAGCACACGCTGTCAGAAATTTGAGGAGCTGGGAAATAAGCATTAACCTTTTAATCTTTACCAAAGTGAATGAAAACCCTTGCACCAGAACTAGTGGTGACTTATTCCTTAGTCACAACTGCCCTTATGTGTGGACAGCATCAGCCATATGTAATTTGTGTGTATAACTAACATTATCCATACAAATAATGATATAGATTTTATGTGTCATTTTCATGATGTCCCTTGAAGGTGGTTGTATGAGCCACCAGGGAGCTGCAAGACCTCCACTCCCTTTGAAATGCCTCCACACATCTCGACGACCCTCCACAGGCCTGGACAACAAAAAAACCCACAGGACCTATAGATGTGTGCAAATGACTAGTCCCTTAAATTAGTCCATTTTGTGTTAAGGGACTTAGTCAGTTCCTTAACACAAAAAATACTTAAAACCAGAGTTGCTGATTTGCTGACACCTGTCTGATTATTTGCTGGTTGGGCTTGGCAAATAGCTGTAACAGGAATGACTGATTCATGGTTCAGGTTTACTGGTTATATGAAAATACAAATAAACAGCATGAATCAAGTACAGCTCCTATCAACAGCAGACGCACCGAGGCACAAGAAGAGAAAAAGAGACAACTTTTCTTTTTGACTTGTTTTCCCAACACTTAAAATGCTGTACATTTGTGACACACCATAAGATAGTCTACATCTTCTCCCCTCCAGCATACACACAATGAAATATCTTCCACTTTAAATGTTGTACTTCATGCAAAAACTATTCACTCAACTTTCCCAATAACTAAATTCAGGTGTTCCAAACACTGCCATAGCCACAGGTGTATAAGGACCCAGGCATAGACTGGTTCTACAGACATTTGTCAAAGAATATTCCGCTCCCAGGAGATCAGTGGATTTAAGACTGTATGTGATACATCTTAGCAACTGGTCTAGGAGTAACATATATATGGAATGACAGCTTGGCTACGACACAGTAGATCATATAAACTGTTGTTGTGAGGTCAGCAGAATCAATTAGAACCTCTAATCTTCATATGGCATTGAGATAAGCTGAACATTGAGGGCAAAGAGAAGAATGGGTTTCTATGGCCCGCTAAGCAGCTGTATCCAAACCACACTTTACTTAAAACAGGTTAGACTGTTGGATGCATGTTGTGGACATGCCACCACTGGAGTCCACATCAGTAGGAAAGTAAAATGCATTTCTATTAAAAAAGTCTTAATTTGGGGACTACCAGACAAATAGTGATTGTTTGACTGCGTTTTACCAAGTGTAAAGGTTAGTAAAAGAGGAAAAATGGAGTGAAGTTGTTTTTCAGGAGATGGGCTTGGCTCCTAGATTCTAATGAAAATAACTCTAAATGCTTTAGCGTATGCATTTTTTATGTTTTTAGAAATCCATGCTACCAGCTTTGTAGAAACAGTTTTGTGATGTCCCCTTTCTGTTTCAATATGATTGAACACCAGTGCATGAAGCAACATCCATAAATACTTGGATAAGCAAGTTTGGTGACGATGAATTCCACTGGTCTACACACTAAGGTTGTAACGATTCCTCGAAAATCGGTAAAAACAGAATCAACCTTGTCAACATGTTCCTTGGTGCAGGAAATTAAAAAAAATCTGTTTGTGCCAAAATGTGGAAATGCTGAGCAAATGACACTTCTTCATGCGGGCTTGTTGTGAGTGTGTGTGTATGCGTGTGTGGGCTGGCTGTGTGTTCTTATTCTGCACTTCCCTCCTGGGAAATTCTTGCAGCTCCCTCAGATTTAAGTCAGTCCCTCCAGAGTTTCCAATGTTGTGATCGCCACTATTAACGCAAATTCAAGCAAAGTGGAGATGTGTTACATTTTAATGCAACTTTACTGCAACTTTGACAAATCTACCGACAGTCGTGGGGGAGGAGGCAGCTTCGCGTTTACTTTCTGACGCCTTTCCAGGAAACGTGCTCCATTTTATTAACCCTATAAGCTTTCTCTGTATTTTTTTCTCTGCAAGCTGTGCTTGAATGGTCACTTCGGGTTTGCGCTGAGTGGGCGCAGGTGCGGAGCGCTCCATCACCCGTGGAGAATTAACATGAACCGAGTATGAAAGGATTAGTGATCATTTCAGTATTATGTATAATTGTTTATTTGTGTTAAATCATTTCTATTAGTAGGAAAACAGACAGTTTGATTCAAGGGGAAAAAAAAAAAACATACTTGGCCTTTAAATACCTGGTAACACTTTATAATAAGATTCCTTTAAAAGCTTTATTAACACATTAACAAACATTATTAATGTGTTCATAGGATGTTTATAAGACATTTATTAGCACAAAGCCAAATAAAGTTTATTAACATACTTATTAAGATTCATTAACATCTAAAGTGAGACCATTGTCTACAAAAGCCATATTAATAAACTGCTTACAAGCTTAACAAATGTATTAACAATCTTTGTCAACATTATTCTGAGGGTTTTGTACACCTTATCTAAAGTGTTACCTTTAATTCATTGGGTTGAGAAAAAAATAATCGAAATAGTAACTTGAAAACTGAAATGTATCGCATCATGGCGTGACTGAATTGTTGCATCCCTACTGCACACAGAGTCCTGAACTCAACCTGACAACACATTTGGGTTGATTATTTTATTGTAAAACCTGAGCCAGACCTTCTTATCTATATCAGTGTCTCTTGAGAAATGGTCAAACCTTCCTGTCCGCATATTCCTACACCAGGTAGGAAGTGATACCATTTTAAAACACTTGTGTTACAAATCTGCTGCCTGTTGAATTTACACCAGATTTTTTTCTTTTTCACACACACAAAAACATTTGTCAGTATGAAATTAACACAAACATCCCAAATGTAATATGGTGTTATCCATGCAACTCTTCGTAGTGTCCAAAAAACATGCAATAGGTTCAACTAAAGTTCAATAAAACTAAGATGAGGATGATGAATATGACAGCAGAAAGCAAATGACAGTTTCAACTGATGAAGTGTTTCTGCTTGACATTTATAGCACTATTTATTTCCATTCTATACCCCCATCACTGGGTGAAGAGAGTCTGAGATGGGGGGAAAAATCGTTATAAAAGGTTCAGAAATATTGCTCAGTGGCCATAAAAAGCTGAAAATATAAGCAAACATATGAAGCAATATGCTACAGCTTGTTTTATATTGCAGGAATAAAACACACCGCTAAGCCTGAGCACTCAAATTAAATCACCAGGATAAAAAGAGGTTGTCCTGCTGATAAACAATCAAATGAAGAAAAATGTTGAAGAATAAAATAGAATACCTTGAATGCCAGTCATTTACCTGATGCAATGGAAGTTTTATAAACTACTCTTGGTGAACTTTTCTGTTTCTTCGGTCAAATTAAGTTTTTATTGATTTAATGCGGAAAAAAAAAAAAAACTCAGTTTAAGACTCTGGGGTTGGAAATAATCTTAAAGGAAAAGTTTTAGTTAAGGAACTGAAGTTAGTTTCTAACAATTCAGAAAAACAAATTATATATTGCATGGGGAAAGCCAGAACTCACGCTGGATAGAGCCAACAGGAAAGTAATGGCAGAAGGAAGTAAATAAGGACGTTGAGAGATGTCAATCTTGAGAGGATAATCACACAAATGAATAAAGAATACACCCTAAAATGATATATCAAAATTAAAACCTTCTAAAACCTACCCTGCAGAAAAGAGAGGCTTAAAACTCTGTTTGCTCATCCAAGGTAATGTAGTAAAGGAAATATGCCAGCACAGAATGGTGTGGGTATATCTTCTCTTATATTGCTTCTTTGCATCATTGTTACAAAATTACAAGACAGTCAAGCGTGAAATGTGTTTATTCCCTCGTGGGATTTTTTTATTCAGTCTTTTAATAACCCAAGTTGTTTCCGAGAATGTGTTTGAGTACTCATTGTTCTAGAGATGTGTTGAGTTTTCTGGAGTTCGAAGGTCTTGTGTTTTTTTAAGTTTATTTTAATCAGTTGCAAAGTTTTCAGACTTATGTGTCATTCTTTTTACTTCCTTTTTTTGTTTTTGTTTTGTATACTTTAATTTGAGCTTTTTTTAACAATTGCACATTTGGTTGCCACATAATAAAAGAACAAACAAACTAGCACTTCTATTAACTAAAAACTATGAAAAAACAAGTAAAATGAAACATCAGAAACAGTCAGCATTTCTACAAATAGGATTTGGTATGATAATATGACTTAAGATAAACTCAGAGACTTTGAACAAATCAAAAATATGTATTTTCTCAACAATAACATATCTTTTAAAAAGAATGTGGAGGGGTTGCATGATTACATCAACATCTGTTGATACTTGTGGAATGTGACAGAACTTACTAATTTTGGGGTGTTTTGCTGCTGGGTGCAGTACTTTGGCTGTATTTTGTTTTCGTGCCTTGCTTTGCCCTGGCACTCACTGCTTACTCATTTCTCCAGGATTGTCATCTTCATCTTGTTACCAACATGGGTCCGATTCTCCATCTCTGCTGCTCAGAACCTCACCAACATCCCGCCTTCAGTCACCCCACGTACCCACGCTACACTCCTCACCAGTGGGCTACTTTTTCCATGCCTCCTACGTCCGCCGTTCGTACTCACCTCCCAGAGACGTGTTCAATTCTCAAGTCAGCCTTATCCTGCTGCCACGGAAGCAGACCCCAAGTCTTAAGAAAACTACTGGACAATAAAAGTGTTATCCATCAAATATTCTGAACTCTGTGGTCATTCCGGGTTCGTATCCTCTGGGTCTGCAACGCCTAGCTCCGCCCTCATGACATATTCAAGGATGAAATATATGAATGAAGCATACAACTTGCAATTTCTTCTTAACAGGAAAGTATTTTGCCATTTTAATGTCTCACATTCATGAAGTCTACCGTGCAGTTCAGTTACTTTTTATGGCAGAAAAGTCTGCCAGACCTACACTCACCAGCCACTTTATTAGGTAAACCCTGCTAGTACTGGGTTGGACCCCCTTTTACCCCAGAAATGCCTTTATTCTTTATGGCATAAATTCAACTAGGTACTGGAAACAGTACTTTTAAGAGTTTGGTGCATATTGACATGATAGGATCACACAGTTGTTGTACATCATTCATGTCAATTTCCAGTTCCACCGCATCCCAAAGGTCATCTACTGGGTTGAGATATGATGACAGTGGAGGTCATTAGAGTCCGTTGAACTCATTGTCATGTTCAAAAATCCAGTCTGAGATGATTCCAACTTTATGATAAGGAACAGCAACAATACTCAGGTAGGCTGTGGTGTTGTAACCATTCTCAGTTGGTACTAAGGGGCCCAATGCTTATTTGAGTTGCCTTTATTTCAGCTGGAACCAGTCCGGCAATTCTCTTCTGACCTCTCTTTGGCTTCTGGCATCAATATGTCATTTCTGCCCATAAAACTGCTGCTCACTGGATATTTTCTCTTTCTTGGACCATTCTCTGTAAACCCTAAAAGTGTGTGGGAAAAACCCCAGTAGATCATGAGTTTCTGAAATACTCAGACCAGTCCATCTGGCACCAACAACCATGTCCAAAGTCACTTAAATCACCTTTCTTCCCCAATTGGATGATAAGTCTGAACTGCAGCAGATCCTCTTGACCATGTCTACTTGCCTGGATGTATTGACTTGCTGCCATGTGATTGGCTTATTAGAAATTTGCATAAATGAGTAGTTGGACAGGTGTGCCTAGACGAGGCCAGTGAGTGTATAAATTCAGTAAGATTCTGTTGCTTTCCAGAATAATTTAACATAATTTCATAAATCCATCCATCTAATTTCTAAACCTGCTATAGTGATGCTAGAGCCGAGAGAAGGGGAAAGGAAGATTACACTCTTGATGTCCTCCCAAGGCAACATTGAGACAAACAATCACACACAGTATCATTCACAAGTAATGAACAATTTACAAGCATCAATTAATCTATGAAGAATGTTTTCAGAACATTGTAGGAAGATGAAGTGCTCGGACAAAATCTTCAGATGCTCAAAGAAAACATGCAAACCTCACCCAGTGGAGATTTGAACCATCTGGCTGTGAGGCCAGAGCTAACCAGTGCACCATGTGCACCTTGAATCTGATAAATTAGCAAAACCAAGAGGGAATTTCTGAATTCCCAGAAGAAAAAAAAAACATTGCATTTTAAATTATTGAGATTAACTATTACCTGCTCCTGTAACCTTGGTGAAGAAGAGCGTACAGCAAAATCAGCATATTTTATGACTTTATTCAACTGATGTCACACCATGATGGCCTGAACGCCTGTGCTGCCCAACTTTGGAGGTAAACTGAAACAATCACATATTCACATCAACCAGGACACACAAACAAACATAAACTGCTTTTTAGGCACAAAGCAGACTGACGGATCATATATTTATCTTTAAAAGCCTAAAAAAAATCTCTACAAGCAACTGGCAAGCAGGAGGTTTCTGTTTTAGGGTACAGATGGGGCTGGTATCGGAGTACTACTAAAGCCACTAAATAACTCTGCAAACTCCCCAAAACATCTAGTAACATTCTGTTCAATAAACCACATGGATTTAAGAAAATTAACTGTATGTGTAATCATAATGGTTAGGCAAGGAAAAGACACATTTTCAATGATTACATTGTTTTATTTCATTTTTTTGCAGTAAATGAGTGTTAGTTTCGCTCTTAATCATTTGCCATAGTAATAATGAGACACTAATATGATGATTGCACCGCATCAAGTTTTTATTAACATGAATCTTGCAGTTTTGTGGTATTTTTCCTTTCAAACAAGAATCAGTTAGATTAATGTCTTTAAAAAGTGCAATGATCCAAATCTAAATAAAGCCATACATATGAATGAATTTTACAACTTGAGAAGATAAACAAATGAAATTAAAAACATCAGATAAAAATAAGGGAAGCTAAAAATAAAACTAAAGTAAATTATTTAATCAGCACATGAGGTCAATATGACGTATTTAAATGTCTCACCCAAGGACACTTTAACTCATGGAGGGGGCTCTGCTCTGTTAAAGGTCAATAAGGGAAAAGTGGGGAGAGAACGTCTGTGACGGAATGGACCAGGATCTTTTTTTTCCTGTGAAAACCATCATATAAAACCAATTTCCCTCTGTCAAATCTCATGTTTTCACTGCATTTACTGAGTGATCACTCCTTAACAGCTGATTTCTGATCGGAAGATCACAGGTTCGGTTCCCGCCTTGCGCGCCCATGTGTCAAAATGTTCTCTGGCATCGGTGGCTTGTTATATGGATGTCATAAAGAAAAGAACTGGGATGCTCTAGGGCGGATTGGTCAAAAGATAATGTTGCTCCCAGGTACGGGTGTTTCATCTGAACTTTGCATAAGAATTTGAGTCTAGTCCTCGAACAAGAACCCAACTTTGGCTCATGATGTGCTGATGGTCCAATCAACGGATGGAGTCCAAAACCAACATTGAGGAGAATCCGGTTGTCCTCATCCTGAAATGTATACTTTCCTTATTTGCATCAAGACAATAATTAAGTTTAATTACTTTATTCTTATGTTCATTTTTTCCCTCTCTGACTATTGCAAGTCACACAAAGACGGAGGTACTGCTGAAAGGTCATCCCTGCAGTAGATGGTGAGCCTCACCGGAGTGGAAGAGTTTCTGAAGGATCTCATGAACCCAGACATGGAGACATGACTACCATTGCTTTTATAGAGCTATTTATAATAATCAAACCTAATTTTTAACATCATACGTGGGATCCTTGCATTGAAAATGAGATATACTATCAATGCCAGTGATGTTGCTAATTTTTTTGACAGAAGCTCCTCCCAAATGTGTCTGGAGGGTCAAGTTTATAATTATTAAGTTTATAATATTTGGAAAAGCACCGAGCAGCAACTCTGACTCGGGTTTTAAGAGACAGAGAACGCAAATTTGACACTAGCATTCAGTGTGAATGCAGCTTTAAAGAAACTGCTTAAAAACTGGTTGCCGTGTTGTAGCTCAAAACCCAGTAAAGGCCACTCCAGAACATCTTGTGTGTCCTCCAGGCAGGCATGTCACATGACTAAAAGTTATCTGTAATCAACAAATAACCTTAGATGTAATCATATGGACAATATCTGCTTCAATTTAAACACCCCAAAAGATTTAAGTCGGGTTTAGTTAGGTAATAGACTTCTTTTTTGAGGTATGTAAAAAAATGAAAAGTACTGAAAAGGTTGGCTCCCTTGAGCAGAAACCAAATTACAAGTTCTACGTGAATTTCTCTTACAGAGGGCCAAAGCTTTTTCTTCTCTCTTCTCTAGTTAATTACATTTCACTGTTCAATTAAATTCCTAAAATGCCATGGCTTTGATTTTACTTGAACTTTGTCTGTGTTTTTATAAATGCTTACCATACCAGAGAGTTTTTATTGGTTTTCAAAGAACAGATTTGTCAGCTTTTGTTCAAGAGTAGAATGCAACAGTTGCATCTTTCAAAAGAAAAAAAAAAAAAAAATACTGCTCTTTAGTGTTTGGACGGAATTGGTATAGTCTGAAGTTAACCCGTCAACAATTTCTCAAAAGCTTGAAAAAGAAGTATGTTATTTCAATAAAATTAAAAAAGCAAGTTATTTTAAAAGATTTTGTAAAATAGAAGAAAGATGCAGCAGTGAACCTAGTGGTTTTCTTAATGATAGGCTTCATTTTATCCTAAAACACTTCTGTGTAGCTGCTATGAGGAAAGAAAAGAAGAAAAACGGGTAAAATAAAGGAAACGGTTAAAGTAATACCATGTTTACACCCATTTCTGATTTAAAGAATCAGAAAAAGTTTGTTCTGGTGGAAGAAAAACTCAAAGTGTATACTTTATAAAATGGGAAACAATTTTGACCATAGATGGGTATTAGTGTTGGGTTCCTGAATCCATTTGATATCAAAAACAGCAAGCCTGTTTCCATCACTGACAGCAAAAGGCAAAACTATATGTAAATGTTATGAATCAATAACAATGTTCTGTACTGATGGGTTCAAACCAATAACATGTATTGCATGTATTTAGGTCCAGAAAATCTACTCCATGACTAAAAAAGGTGCAGTGTTGGTTCAGTGCAGATTTTTGTCTGAGTGCTTATGCCTTTATCACAACTGCCCTTATGGGTAGATACAGGCTGTGTGAGGAGAAATCTGAAGGGGGCATCCAGGTGGCCTGCAGGAAATATCAAAGTCATATATACCTTAGTGAGCCCGTTGGAGGAAAATGCTTGAGCCCATTTTTCTACAAGCATGCTGTGGACAACAGTTTGTAGAAAGCACTTAAACAACACACAAGGGTAAGTAAGGGTGAAGTGGGCAAGAGGCATGACGTATAGACTCTCCCTTATTTCAACTCCCGCAAAATCTGGGCACTTTGAAGGGAACCTAAGTGAGCGCTCCTTGTGCAAAAGCTGGCAGTTAAAAATGTGAAACTTTTTTGTACGTTTGGTTCTCGCCTTGCCAGCCCTTGTGTCAAAGTGTCTTTGGGCAAAACACTGAACCTCACATTGCCTCTGGTGGTTCTAGGTTGAAACCAGTGTTCGACAGCTGAGGCATTATTAGTCTGTGAATGTGTGTGAATGGGCGAATAGAACTGTGACTGTAAAGCGCTTTGGGCCTTCAATAAGGTATATAAAAAAGTGCAATACGATGTGTGCATGGTCAGTATGGAGTAAGTGTCCGCAGCTTCCTGATGACTGGAGTGCTCCATAAAGGGCATCGTAGGACAGCATCACATGTACATCATAACCTACATTATCTTAATACTTCATGATACACTTACCACATGCACAACAATCGTATGTTCTATTGTCATAACGTCCCTTAAGGTGGCCTCATAAGCATTAAGAGAACTGCGAGACACACCTGCACTCCCCTTAGGATCAATCCCCTCCCCTCTACGGGCCAGGATAACCAAAAAAAACCCCAGCGCCTGCACGTCAACCCCTGTACATGTGCATGTGGCCAAGGCATTAGGTGATCTAGTTCTGGAGCCTCTAAAGTACCTTTATTTTTCCACACATACACACAGTGTAGTCATAGTCACTCTGGTGTGTCATCAAATACTTCGTCACATAAGCTGATGTGCTTTCACAAGAAGTTGCCATGCCCCACCCTACTCCAGTCAGTGGCAGGTAAGCTTGTGATTTGTTTTTTTCCAACTACCACTACAGGAAGCTGAAGACAGAAGAAGAGGTACAATAGAAGAAACAAAAGATTCTTTCCAAAAATGAATGACTTTTTCTCAGGTGTTGTTGTAGTCCATATAGTAGAACCTATGACTTGTGGCTGTTAGTAAGCACCTTCTAAATAAACAAATACAACAACAATTGAGAACACTGTTGCAACTGAACTCTCCGTGAATGGTCAACCAAAGACAACTCCACACACAGAGAGAACCTAACAAAGACTTCTTGCTGACTTTAGGTGGCACAAGATAGAATGCTATTTTTCTTAAGTTGGCAATGTAAGTAAGACTTAGAGATGTGGACCAAAGGAAGAGTTTTGTTCAAACAGTAAATAGGAAGTAAGTCAGAGTTATAGCTCAATCAAGTAAAGTTATTCTTTAAACCTTTAACACCAGAGCTGTTGCACCTAATTAACAACTTAAAATTTTCACCACATGGCCATACTGTTGCATTTTGGGTCCTAGATTTGCCAGTTCCAGAAAGAATGGGTCACGGATGAATTCTTTATGGTAGAGATCATATTAAATCCCTTTAAAGTCTAAGCTTTTAGCCCGATTGAGATGATTTCAACAAGTTTAGTCGGAACAAACAATGTTTCTGCAAGCCTAATTTTAAAGTATTTATTAGAAAATGTATCCTATCACATTACACAGTTCTGGTATTATTGTTTAAAGTAACTAAACCGATCTTGTTATGTATTTTTATACACTGGCAGCTACATGCTAACATAGCTGACTGGCAAATATTGATGACATCATCAAGTGGTAGTAATGTCCGAATTTGAAGACACTATTTTATTCCCCACTTGAGGGGCTACCGTAAATGTAGAGGAAAGGACAATCTAGAGGGGTAGGGCAGGGTAGGAATTCAGATTTGTTAAGTTTGTTTTGTGTGTTTCATATGAATATTTTAAAAATATTTTGCAGTTTTCTGTTTCATTCTTATCACAAACGTGTGACGTTTTTTAAAATTATACATCCATCAACTGTTTTTTTTTCTTTTTTTTTTTTTCTCGCTAGTATTGAGTCTATCAAATAAAATTACAAATAGATACTTTTTCCCACACCGAATGCTTGGGGAAAACTGTTATGCTCCAGCTGAGGAGAACGCTCCCTAATAAAGCAACAAAGAAAACTGCAGTTTGTGTGTGCCGTTACATTAAAGTGAAGAACATAAGATTTTATTCATCACTTCTGAGTCCAAAGACTTATAAGATCTGTTTTGTTGTGGATTCATTGGAAACTCTTTTTTTAAGATCTTGTGTTAAAAAAAATCCTGTATTTGGTCACTAGGATCTCAAATCACCTCAGATGTATGTTTTTTAAGAAATCCCCAAATTAATTTTGAAGTCTTTGTGAGATGTTTGTTTCTCTGATTTCTCCTTTTGTCTTCCTTCTTCTTTTGAAATCCTTATTTTCTCTTTATAGACACAGAACAATTCTTCTTCTCTATATTACTTCTCCCTCTTATTGTGTAGAACACTGACCTGGACTGGAAGACCACAAAGCAATTTCAGAAAACACAGAGATTGTTTTCACAGGGACTGATTTAGCCCTTCACCTGCATATCCACGTACCGGTTCCCACACACATTTGCAGCTTTTTTGAAATGAAATACTTTCCGGTGAGATTTCCTCACTTGCTACAGAGGAAGGATGGCATTGTGTGGATATGCAATAAAATGCATGTGAAGTACTTACCCTCATGAGTGACATACGCTTGGCTAAGACAAAACTGAAACAAGAGCACATCTCAACACTGATGTAATCTGTTCAAGAGGTCAGAATATATTCGTTTTAATTGATATATTAACCTGGGATCTTTTACTCAGGTATTTATAGATCGCATTTTTTGTATACTTTGGTATAACAATTCACTGGTCAACCTTTGTTGCAATACTCACCTATGGTCATGACCTAAAGAAAGGGGGTCCTCAATACAAGCAGCGGAAATGAACTTCCCACTAGCAGGATGGTCCTGTAGAGATATTGTGAGAAGCTCAGACACAAAGAATGAGAGCTTGGAGTGAAATCGTGGGGCTGTAACAAGTATTCGAGCGCTTGAACACATGCAATTTTCTCCTGAGAATTCAAGTACAAATATTTGCGACATCCAAGTAATCAGATTACAGTAATGTTGATTTTGATTTGTGAATTGAATTGGATAAACACTTAAATAATGATCTAGCCCTAAATGTGACACACAGCCATTGTTTATCTGAGTTCTGAAGATATTTGATGTTTTTGGACACTTATTATCACAATGGTGTGAAGCCTGTTGAGACAACTGTGTTGTAATATTGGGCTATATATGTCAAATTGAATTGAATGTGGTCTATCAATTCACAAATATGGTAAAGGTTTCTGCCACTCTATCGTCCTTTTCAGGTGTCCTTATAGATGATGATGAGTTTTAGTAACCTCCCATAATTCAATACTTTATTTTTTTTACATACTAACAACTCGAATAATCTCCTTTCTCTCAGCTTCTTTCTCTCAGCATGTTTCATCTCCCCACGTTACCCAAAGCTCAACTTGTATTTTCCGAGGAAAACACATCAGTGTCCCGTCTTTCCATTGTGTTCAAGTAATGCGTTTTCAAATTTTGTTTCCTCCCCTCAGTCACAGTCACACCAGGTTTTAGTTTCAATCATCCACAGCTGTTCCCGAGTCCACAAGTGTTTTTGATTTCATTGTTTTGAGTTTGTCAGGTCCTCTGTTTTCTCACCCTTTTGTTTGCACCTATTCCAAATTCCCCACAGTTCAGTTTTGTCATGTTCCAAGTTTAGTGGCCTTGGTAAATGTTTCAGTTTGTTTATGAAAGTATTAAAGTTTCTGACACCAAACAGTTTCCTGTATTTGGGTCCTCCAAAAACAAGACACCTGTGGACATGTCTACCTGACACACTGAACCTCTGTAATGATAAACTCCGTGCTACTCCTTATGCAGTTGTATAGTGGCTAGTACTGTCACCTCACACCGTGAAGGCCTTGTGTCAAATAACAGCTAATTTAGATTATAAGAGTCCAAATGGAAATACTGCATCTGAAAAACACCCTATTGCACCAAGGAAGAACATACATTATAAAAAGCTTGACTTAAAAAGTTTAAACTTTTTCACAACAGTTTTCCTGTGATTTTAACAAATGTAGCACTGATCAAAAAAATAAAAAAAGACCTGGAGTTGATGCTAAACTACCTTATTTTTCAGAGTATAAGTCAGGGGTTTAGCTTATAATTTGGAATGACTCATATGTGAATTTAAAAAAAAATATTGGCTTATATATTCGTTATTATCTCACTAACAATCAGTTGACCTTTAGCAGTTGTCTGCTGACAACTGCTAAAGGGCTTTGTAGGTGTTATTTATCAGTATACTATACTGACACAACGCAGAAGAAGTGCTGTCCAAAACAAAAGAGGAGGATCTGATCATTCAGCCATTTTTTTTAATCTAAATGAATTTTCTCATCCCTGGTCAGTTTCTGTGTCTGTACTGTCATGTTGGTACTCAAAGATGAAGCACATTAATGTTCAGTGAACTGCACTACTGCATAATCATTTTGAAAGGAAACCCACGCTCACTTAAAATTAGCTCTACACTGAAAAACAAGCATGAGGTCAAACTTTTAAAAATGAGAGCATCTGCTCTTGTTTTCTAAGCTATTCTTTTTTTTTTTCTATTTAATTACATACATTTTGAGATGTTTGTTTCAATGTTACCTAAGTCTGCTGATGCTTTCTCATGTTTGGGGGCTGATCCACAGGATTTTCTGTTTCGGTGAGGTACATTCAGGGCAGAGGCTGATCAAGCAGGCTTCTGTCTCAGCATGTCTTGCACAAATTCAATCTGGCTGAGATCTCTTGATGACTTTAAAGTCATGAAGTGTTTTCCTCATTGTTCAGTGTCATTTCGCACCATGAAAAATCTGACGGCACGAAAACTTCTCACTTTAGTCCTTGTGAGAATGTTCTTTCCATTTATTCATCGAATGAGTCTGCTAGGGGGAACAAATAAACAAAAGAAAGTGTTTACTTGATCATTCTGGAGGAATGTTGGTAAAATGACCAGAAAGTTTGATAATGAAATGCACTTTTTATACCTGCATGGACTACTGACTTACTAAAGCTGCCAAAACTGCATATCAAGGCAGCAGTAAATATATGAGACTGGTGTTTTTTTATTCTTTTCATGGTTTGCGTTTTGATTTTCTTACTCAAAGGCTTGCACTGTGATTGCCACTTGATTTGGAGACCATACTAATGTGGATCATTGGGTTTCGTTTCCTCAGTTCTATGGTCACAAATCGGTAAGCTGTAATTTTAGCAAGGGAGATCGGTTTTGCAACATTTATTTTGATGGATTATGGCTCGCTATTTCATTTTAACTCTGTCAATTCACCTTCAATCCTAATTTTCCTCCGTGTTCTGGGCCAATGGGATCCCATCTCCGTTTCACCTAGCCAGCCCATTAATCCTCTCATTCCTTTTAAATTTCACAATCATCTATTTTTCCATCCTGCAGGGTTTAAGCAAGTCCTCATTCTGCCTCTGCCTCCACCTGAATTTTACTGCTCTCAACGTGTTCTGTGTCTACCATCAGTGTACAACGTCTTAAGGTCTTATCCCACTCATCTAAAAGCCTCACGCTAGGTTCACACTGGACGCGATAGTGCTGCAAAGTGGCACTGAGTGAAGTATTGTGTTCGCAGTATTTCTATCTCCTGCAATTCACACCAGATGTGCATTATATTGCAATGGTCGACAGGGGCTTCTACTGGAGCTTAGTAACTTAAAAATATTACCCCATGTTTCTGCTTAGAAGAAGCAAGTACTTAGTGGGCCTACACTTCTTTAATTTGTCTATTGTTGAGACACACTCTTTATATTTTGAAAATAAGAAAGATTTTCTCATGTATCTTGATGTAACTTCCTGTCAGAATTGACGCGATGTTTCCAATGAATCACGAGTTCTCAACCTCCGAGCCGCAAAACTTGAACCGGTCCAGTTCAAGGACGCGGAGTGCTCCGGGACCCTGAACACCTGTTCTCCTAACCCAGTACTGGTACTCTAACCCGATGCATCCGATGCCGGGTAAGGGTACATGGTACTGGGTGTATCCTGAGGATCATTCTGCATCTGGTTCCGCATCCGGCACAGCATCCTTAGGGTTGCGAACCCTTTGTTTTTATGAATAGCCAGCACATCATAAAACAACGAGTTAGGGAAACCCAAAAATGTCAAAAAGTGACGTGGTCACCAAACGTCAACATGTAATAACTTGAGAATGAAAATGTGTTGGATGATGCTGTCGTATAGTGTCCTTACATCACACTCTAGTTGTTAGTAAGGTGCACACACCGGCTCTTAAAGACCACATGCAAATACCGCAATCATGGGGTGTGCAGGTAATACGCGAGTGCCCATTGGATTCTACACAAGCTATGATCTGTGCAAGAAGCACACACTAATCTGGAGAATAGCACTAATAGGCTGTCTGCGCAGTGCGTAGGATATGGGGGGCGGCTGTGTCACACCTTTTTAAACCTGTCACCCGCAGCATGCCCATAGATAAATGTGCATGACCAGTTTCACTCTACAGGCATTACCGCTGCTTGACTCTTTCACCTGCATTATAGTGATTGAACATTTTCAAAGCCCATGAGCAGAGATCAATACTCATGAAACCTCTGAGGTACAAGTAAAGGTGGGAGGCTGCATGTCTAAAGACATAAGCGTTGAGACTTGAACCTCAAGATTGTTGTGCAGAAAAATAAGAAACAATCGCAGAAGGGCTTTGTCTGTGGTAAAAACATCTCTTTTTGATGTCATTCTTTTAATATCTTGTTTCTGACCATGAAGCACTATGGGTATAGGGACATGGGAAAAGTTACACAATTTTCTTTGCCATTGGAACATTCACTTTATTAAAGTTTCTATCTGCTATATTTTTAACCCTTTAAATGTGGAGCTTTACCTCCAAAGTTGACATTCTTAGAACTGCCGTGACTATTTAACTTTTTACCCAATTACTGTCATTTTAGCGAATGCCGACCCAAGGGAAAGCTGCTCTGTGCTGATATGTAAAGCCAATATGAAAAGCCACTATTCTCCGTTGATTCACCTTTATTGTGTAATTGGTCAAAGAATTATGGTAGGTCAAAGAGTGTGTTATTTAGATGTCACCAGAGACATCTTGGGTGTTAAAGGGTTATTTGACAATATCAAAAGATATTTATCGCTAAAACCAAGTGTCATCCTATTCTGCAAAAAGACACTACACATATCAGTCAGAAAGTCAAAATTAAAACATAGAAAATTGTCTCTGCACACAGATGTTGCAGCTCTTTTTTTTACCCCATCAACCAGAACTGCTTTCTATTCTCGAGAGGCGGATCAAAGACATAACAAAGTTTATGTTATTACTCTGGAACCGGCCATTTCAAACAGCACAGCGGGACACAACAAAGATGCCTCAAAGGCGTTATAAAACTTCCGTATGAAAAGGGGGTTTGTGGACTTGTTGGATTTGCCCCCTGCTGTGCAGTTCTGTTCCCCAGGCCTGACACTGTTGCATGTCCATAATTAAACACTGTCATATTTTGCATTTTCTATTAAGATATTTATTTATTTCATTTTACAAAAATTTTAATGAAGTTACCTATAAAAAAAGGACAGAATTCAGAATTAGACTTAGAGATTTATTTTTAATATAACTTGGGAATTGTGCACAAATGAGGGTGTGTTCGTTTGATTGATAGCTTGGCTCTATAACAGCATGGAATTGTACCTGCAACCATCAAGTTTGTTTGATTTGACATTTTGATTGGGTTATGGTTTCATGACGTTATATCCCAGAAAATATGTCTTGAGTAGCAGGTAAAAAAATAAAAATAAAAAAACACACACCTTATCCTATATATATATATATACAAGATAAAGTGTGTGTTTTTTTATTTTGGTTTATTTTTATATTATATATATATAAATACACACACATATGTATATACTGTATATATATATAAAAATATTTTATTACTTTATTAAATATTGCACATACAGAAACATTGACTCTCCACAATACGTGTCAATAACAACATTTTCAAATTTGCCAGGACTATGAACAAAAAATTATATAAGGCCATAATAAAAATAAATAATAATAAAGGTAAATGATTCCACTAAAGTCTCCAATATAACCATGCTTCAACTGTTCTAACAGCTTTTTTGTTAGGATTCATTAACATTTATATATCAATATGTCAATGTTTTCTAAAAAAACATAAAACACCATATTTTTATTATATTTACCATTCACTCTCAAAAGTACATCTGAAAAATGTACATATGCAGGCACAGGACGGATGGAAGTGCTTATGTTTTTTTTCATTTTCAATTCAGCTGAGTGTTCGATCATAACTGGAACAGAAGTTGTGCTTTAGTCTGGAAGCCATGTTTTATTGTTTATTCACCAACTGTGCAGGGGTCACTATCCAGTAGTGGGGAGGTTTCAAAGGAAAAAAAGGGGGTTTGTTCTGAGAAACTCCTCAGAGACACAAAGATCACAAAAAGTGCCCTCAAACAGAAACATCAAATGAGACCTTCGCGTTCGCTCTCCTCCCACACAAAAACAGTAAGCCTCTCCGTCTCGTTATCTCAGCTCTCCTCCTCCTTCACAACACAGTTTGATTGTGGCACTTTTTTTAATCCATTTTTTCTGTGTGATCTAAGGTTCTTTATTACAGAGCAGGGCAGTCGTCTTCCACACACACTGCACAGTTACCTCATTGCTTTGTTTTAATTCCAAATCCTTTCCTGGAGGTGATTTGATCATTCCAAGTGTATGTCAGCCAACAGTGCATACGAGAGGCGGAGAATGAACCCATGCTCTAAAAGACACATTTGACTACCTCTTCTCCTTTTCCTTCATCTCTTAACTTCCACAGAGAACATTTTCCTCAGAGATGGTATCATTTTATTCACTGACAGACCACATTGAATTTCCCTCCAGGGAATCATGAAGCATTTCTAAATTTGAATACTACTGTCGTTCAAATGCTGTAAAAACAATTCAAGACGATGGCAACTATTCATTACCCCCTCTAAATAATCCAGTTCCTTTACTTTGGATAGCTGTACTTTGTTTATTAAGTCTGTTAGACATGTTTACACCATCTATAAACCATAAAAAGCCATGAATCCAGATTTGGTCAACCAATCATATTTTTATTTTCAATAGAAGAACTATGAACTCAGACTTTTAAGGGAATCGAAAGGACTCTTTTTATATTTCATGTTATGTCTTGCATCAGGAGACCCAACAGGATATCCATTAGTGTCTATTAATGATGTTTTATTTTGATTTTGTTGTTTTTTTGTTAATATTTCTCTTAATCCCTTTCAGGGTCACAAGGTTGCTGGATCCTCTTTCATGCTATTTGAGCAAACAAACAAGAAAATTAATGTGGGTGTAAAATTATGAATGTAAAGTTTGGTTGCCTTGGTTTGATTTTGTCACACAATACATGCGTTTTTGCAAATGTTTAGCTCTTAAATGTTTCTGGATGGTCCATATCAGATGCCACCAGCCACCCGGTAGCTATAAAAAGTGGTTTGTTCTGCACACCTGACGGCCGCCTGCCCACTGTTGTCTACAATCATGACCATGCCAAACATCGTGTGGCCACAAAAAATCTTACAGATTTTGCCAATGCCATCGTTGGGAGTTGTATTTGTAGAGCAAAAAGCCAAGGCTGGAAAAAATAGTATGTCATTTTTTATTTTTTTATTTTTTAATTTTTTAATGGGGGGGCTGAAAGCACATGCGAATGAATTGATTTGTGAAACAAAGAAAATAAGAGTGAAAAAAATGAGCCCACACATCTTCCTTAGCCTAACCAGCAGCTGCTCTGTGGCCTTCATCCAACAGCACTTTCAATTAGAGTACAAATCAGTGTCATTATTGCCTGTGACTGAAACATCTATTTCAATGAAGGGAGCTTAATACAAAGGCCTTGGAGATTTTGCTTGCTCTAAGGTAACAAATATTGCACAAAGTGTCTATTTTTTCTGGCATCAATCATTAACGAGTAAGCAAAATTGTCAAAAGTGGGAAAAACTAATTTTTAAAGCCTGGTGTTATGGTAGAAGCTTGCTTTGGTTTTTGGAAAACAAGCTTCCAGAAAGCATATTTTGTACAAATACGAGTATGAGTATGTTTACAAAACTCCAAAAGTACAAAGAAAATCATGTTTTATTATACCTGTGGCCCCTTTTTTTAAGAGTTTGAACTTTTAACAGTTATGATTTAAAAAAGGAAATGTAAAACTTGAAATAAATAAAATATAAAAATAGTAGATCTTGTTGTTTATAGTGTGAATCCAGGGAGATATCAACCTTAAAAGATATATAAGCTACGTGTGCAAAATGTCTTTAAACGAATCAGAGATTGTATTAGAATAGAAGTGTGTTTAGGGCCCTGGAAAACTTTATCCGATTATAAACAACATTTACATATTTCAAACGTTTGATCAGAATAAATCATTTTGACATGCGCAGAAACATCTCAAATAGCCCTAGAAGAAGAAGTCATGAGTTCCGTACAAAGATGCTGCATTGAGCAAGATGATCTTCTAAGCGTTCTTTCATTATTATTATTTTTTCTGTCTTAAGTGACTGTTCGCACATAATTTTTTTAATCCATGCGGTCAGTGCTTAATTCTTCGTCATATGGACCTGGAAGAAGGGTTAGAGTTTGACATTCATGCTTGGATGCACTTAAAATCAGTGAGTGTCATGACCCTATGTGCATCTTTGGCACATAACATCAGCCTTTATTTTTTCTGGACATGATTGGTAACACAAATTCACATTATTGGAAGTTCTCAGGACGGCCCAGAGCAACATTTCTGCATTCAAACGCCACCTCCACTCGCTCATATAAAGCCGCTCGAAGACGAAGTCCTCCAGGTGTGATTGTAGCATCACCCGTTTGTGAAAAAAAGAATTCACAATATTCTAAAAAACACAAGGTTGTGACACTGCCACTCATTTGCTTGGTGTTCGCTTATCATGCAGTTTGTATATTTTTTTTCTTTCTGGCTGCATCAGCATGCTGTCACTGACAACATATTACAATGTCAATGTTAACATGAAGCACGGAGCAACATTTATCAGGCGAAAAACAGCGAATACTCACGAGACCAGAGATACTTGATACCGCTCTTCAGAATTCTCATCTGAAGCCCTGTGAGGTGCAAAACCTCAGAATATATTTAGATGTACCAATACAGCTTTCACAGCATATACTTGATTTTTTTTTTTATTTCATATGGCATACATTTTGATAAATCACACCAACAGGCACAGGAATTTCTATATGCAGAGTTCATGATAATTGAATGAATCATGAGACAAAGCTGCCCATAGGCAGGTATTTTCACCGCCACCAACTGACTGCAGCCATGACCTTTATCTTAAAAAATTCTGTGTTCAATGTTTAAATCTGATTTCATTAGCCCACAGAATATTTTCAGAAATGTTAGAACTGCAATCAAATTTCTGTGGACTTTGTTTTCTCAGCAATGGTTTTCTCCTTGACTTAATAACCGGTCTCATTGCTGAGGACTCACCTAAACTTTTCATTCAGAAAAGTCGTCTCCTTTAAAAACTGAAACCATTGAAAACGCTTTTTTGAATCATAGTTTTATTGTTATAATACCAGCTCTTTTTCTTTCAAACTACAGTTCCGTATCTGAAGCTGCCAACTAGGAGATGACAAGGGAGTGGATTTTCACTCCAGCTCCACTCCCATAGAGATTAGTCCTGTCCTGCTCCTGGTAATCTGAGTCTCATCTCATTATTGTTTAAAATAATGTAGCGTCCATTTTATATTTTCGTTTTCAATATTATTCCATGTCGTTATTCTTTAATTATCTTGACCAGCTCTCTGAACCTAACAGAAGAGTTTTTCATCCTTACTCTTTGCTTGATGTAATATTTCTGTCATTAGACTCGTCATGGGTTTCATTAATCTCCATCTCTGCCATCAATATATGATTGCTTAACTTTAGATTTCAGCAGGGAAACTGTGACTAGGAACACTGATGGCTTCTGGGTAATGCAGTTTTCCTTTCTACTTCTCCTTTATTGGTTCAGACAGTAATGAAGCACAGCCAAAAGTCCACAAAGCTAAATCAGGTTCAGACCGACAGAGGTCAATCGCAAGCATAGGACTATCGAAGAAGAGACTAGAGTTGTCAGGGTCCAGGCAAGCGTCAAAGCAGGCGGTAGGCAATCAGAGATAAAGTAGGGTCAGGTACACAGAAGGTCCTGATAGAAACGCTTGATAATGAAGGCAGGGTGGCACTAACAATACTTTGCACTGAGTCAGGCTCTGTGCAGATGAGTCAGGTGAGAAGCATCCAGGAACTGTGCACTGGGGTTGCTGGGAGATCAAGTGCATCAGTACTCTGGAAACAGTTACCGTCAGTGGCCAGAGGGGGAGACAGAGCGCTGACACATATTGTCAGAAAACTATAACAAGGCACCACTTCTACTTTTTTTGGTGTTGTTCTTATTATTTGGTTCCCGCTCCCATAAAAATTGGATCCAGTTTTGTGATCAATGGCAGAGAATGTCAGCCTATCCCGCCAACATTAGGCTAGCCTAAATTCGCTTTTTAACTATTAGTTAGCTGTTTTCACTTGTTTCTCAAAAAAAAAAAAAGTGACATAACTGGTAAAATTTGTTTCATAAGCACTTTAAAAACCCTGTATACTCAAATCCAAATGAAAAAGTATCTCTTCAAAGATAGTAATGTGGCTCTGTATTGTGTTCATGTGATATGACAGCTAAGTCAGATACTTTATTCGCCAATGTTGTAAAGTTTCAACCAGTCCTGCTGTCACCTACTCAATGTGCATTCTGGAGTTTCTGCGTAGGAAGACAATGGGACATTGTGGCATAATGAGCAGTTAGGTGAAGTACATTATTAGAGGTATTTACTTCCCCCACAGGTTGCATGCTGCTTTTCTAAGCCTTGTTATTGTTGCTGGGCTTAATGGTCCTGCACAGCTATGGAACCACACACAAGTGTTAATTATTGTTCCTGATTAGAGCTCTTGTCATGACTGTGTAGGTGTCAAATATGGACTGACTGAGATGCCTCTAAGCGTACTCCACATGCAAATATATGTTTCTTAATTTCTTCTTTTGTTTTAAAAACATTTTTTTTATAAAATGGTAGTCAGTCCTTCACTTTTAAAATCCAGATTTAATTTGTAATAAGTCCCATTGCGGTGAAAATATTGCAAAGAATATAATTAAAACTATTCAGATGTCATAACTCATCAATTTATCCGTGTCAAACTTCTTGAAAGTTTTAAAATATGCAAATATATGTCATCACAAAAGGCAGAGGATTGCAGAACTATTAAGTTGCTTACCAATTTGGATTGTAGAATCAGACGGGTAAAAATTGGGGAAAAAAACAGAAAACCCCAAACGTAGCATCCTATTTATTGAAATGAAATTTAAACAATATTCTTCCTGACCGTTAACCCAGAGAGTTACAGTAGGTATGAATTATTTATGTGTCACCAGCGACATCTCCAGTGTTGAAGGGTTATGGGGCATGCACACTGGCAGCATGCATGTTGCATCAAAGCACATTATTTCTTATAACACACACTGACTGGAAACGGTATCAATCCATCAAACCCTCTTCCAATCTTGACCTTCATTCAACCAGCTTTTGCTTTTTGAGAACTACGCACCAGTGTGTCATCTGGAACGAATCTATCAGAGGAACAGCTTATGTTGGATGTTTTGGAGATAAATACAAAGCAGCAGATTGAGATGGTTTGGACACATCCGGGAAAGAAACAATGATTACGTCGGTTCAAGGAGGCAGAGATCGAGCTACTAGGAAAGAGATCTGGAGAAGGACCAGAAGGGAAGAATTTAAAGGTGGTCCTTGAAAGACGGGGTCAGATGGAGGCTAAAAAGAAGTAGGCTAAAAGAAGCAGCCAGAAAGCAAAGAACATTTTGGCTCACAGTTTATTAATATTGTGCTGTTAATTGACTTGGGTAGAAAATGTATTATTCCTTGTTCAAAAGGGTTCTTTTTCTGTGTGTGTGTGTGGAGGGAGTGGGTGTTGGGGGGTTCCTGAATCACCTAAAAAGATTACAAATCTTCCCTGAAGTGTTAATGAAAGTTGGCTGTGAGCCCATATGTTCCTGGAGATTTGTTTAGTGACATTTTTTAAACAAACATCACATTTTTTAATGAATAAATTATCATCACAGGCGTGTGTTAATGTTCAATCATCAATATTGGGGATTAAATCCTTCAATTTAGAAAAAAAAAAAAAAAAACTGTTTATAATTTGCCTTTGAATAGGAAGATAAATAACACTTGTAAACACAGTAAAAGACTGTTTATTGATTCTGTCATGCCTAGTACATTTATTACCATTTATTAATGAATAATGCTGTTTTTCTGCCTTTGTATTTCTAAGTTCAGAGATTTCTAAGATACTGTAACACTGTATCTTTGCCCCTCATCAAACTCACACTTCTTTGTTCTCTGGAATCAGTTCTACCTTATTGTAAGATGTCAGATATGATTTTTGGATTGAGGTGTCTCTGTTTAAGTCTTTAGGGTTTTACTATATGTTATTGACAAATACATTCATTTAAAATGTAAACTTTTTTCCATTTGAATATTCCTGTTTCAAATCATTTTTAAATGTTAAAGAAAGCACACAGTAAAACTTGAGAATTTAAGTTTTAGTATGGACCTACTATAAATAACTGAAGAAATATAAAGTGCTGTATACAGGACTTTTTTTACTTTATGATGTATTTTAGATTGAAATAAATGTGATTAGATAGATTCATGTGTTTACTTTTCATAAGGCAACAAACTTGTTGCTGTTTTTAGATAGACTCAATTTCTACCTTAAACAATACAATCAAAGAAGAATCTCCTCCCTCCGGCCACGTGCGTGACCGCGCAGTTCCAGTATGAATACCATCTGCTGAGCATGCATTCATAGGCCAGCGTAGACCGCGTTTTTGAACGCACCGGACGCTGCCAGTGTGTGAGCACCTTCAGGCGTTCTATACTAGTTGAAGGGAAGCCTCCTTATTAAAAATCAAACTATGGCTATGTTCACATTCCTCTCAGTCTCCCTAAAAAACTATAGACTATGTCACTGATTTCTCTATATAAGAAACCTAATCAATATTAATATTATATAAGACTATTTATGAATCTGCTGTGTACTTAAGATGAAAATGTGTATGATTACTAAAAAATAAATTTAAATATATACTTTTACACATTAAAAAAACATTACAATACAATGTATTGTGGTCAGTGTGAGCATTGATGTATACTGGTTTTTCACAGAGACTTATGTGAAATTTCTAGAGCAGTATATTTTGAAATTAGAGTCAAACAAATGTACAAAATTTAGGTAAACACTGTATACTGTAGTAGTACACAAAGTAGTGAGTAGTGAAGGAAGTCAGACCCTTTAGCATTTAGCGTTAAATTTCCACCAAAAGTCTCCTACGAGCAAATATCAAACTCCACGCACGCAATAAACGTACTCCAAGCACGGAAAGAAGGTTCCACGGGTGCAGGACAGTCTCAATGCCTGCTGATCTATTCCTGCACGCTCGTGAAATCTCTTCACCGCGCTCCGAGATAACTATATTTATGGGGTGCTGAATGTAAAATTCACCTAATTTAAATTATTTGACAACTTCACTACATCTCCAGATGTGCAGAATTTATATCATATTTTGTCAGTATTTACCACAGCAAAAGCATTTTCTGTGATTTCATAATATTTACTTTTAGATTCTAAATTTAAAATCTAAATATTAATAATAAATATTAAATGAATACAAATATAAATTTAAAATGTAAATTGCAGATGTGAAGTTAAATGTAAATAATAAATGTAAAGGTTAAATCTAAACATATCTAAGTCCTAAACACAATTTTAAATGTTAAATTTAAACGTTCTGTTTAAATGCAAGTCTAAATTTTTCACCTAATTATTAAATCTAGATCTAAATCTAAAAATTAAGTCTAAATGCGGTGAATTTGTTAAATAATTTTGATGAGGTGAATTTCTACATTCGGCGCCACAAACAAGTGACACAGTGATTTTTATTTTTTTTCATTAATTTTACTTTGAAAAACAAATGATACACATATCTAGTTATGGC
This sequence comes from Oryzias melastigma, assembly GCF_002922805.2. Taxonomy (NCBI): domain Eukaryota; kingdom Metazoa; phylum Chordata; class Actinopteri; order Beloniformes; family Adrianichthyidae; genus Oryzias; species Oryzias melastigma. The sequence goes on along the minus strand of NC_050521.1, from coordinate 6,968,711 downwards.
GCCAGTATTACTCTAGCAACGGCAACTGGGCAGGGCCAATTGAAAAGTGGACAATCGCATGCAGGTTTCCGTTTTGTTTTTTTATACGAACTTGGGCAGCAGTTACGCCTCCACGAGCGGGCAAGAGTGGTTCCACGAGCGCGTAGAACTACAGGAGCGCTCATGGAGGCAGAATTATGCCTGTGCATGGAGTTTGACATACGCTCGTATGAGACTTTTGGTGGAAATTTTACACCATACTTAACTCTTTGAGTGTTAGCTCAAGTAATTGGTAGATTACATTTAGATACATATTAAAAACATTGATTATGTGAATTATTGCTCCTTGGCAAAACAAAGCAAAACATTTTTTTCATTTGTCTTGGTGGGTTGTTTAAGGTTAAAAAAAACACAAAAAAAGAAATAATTAAGACAAAAAATGTTTAGTTTATGTTTATTTTTACAATTTATTAAAAAAAAAAAAGCCATACACCATAGTAAGTTACAGAGTGTGAGCAATTATTTTCCAGCTTGTGGGTGGATATGTTCTGTGTGTGTTAGGAGACAACACACACCTGAAGGTTCAAGGACAGAAGGTCATAAGCACAACTCTCAATATTGTGCTGGAATCTATTGCTCCAGTAGATTATTGATGGAGTTCAGCCAAGGTCAGGTGTTCTGCTTGGATGCACCTTCCAGGAGCCCGTTTCAGAAAAGGACGATGAGAAGCCCTAGATGCATGGCTGTAGCTTAACCTGCACCTGCCATCCACTTTGATTAACTTCAGACTTCTATTTTTGTAAATGGTTAAAGGGAGCTGGGCAAACAAACTTCAATTATTGAGTTCAATTACTTCCTTCCTCTCCCATGTCCGTGTGTGTTTGGTGAGGACTTATAATTGAGCTCCTCGGTGACAAGCGCTGCACTCATTTTCTGCAGGAGAGTAAACATTGTTTAATATTTCTGTTCTAAATTGAGATTTGTCTGGTGTGAAATGAATCAGAAAATGACAGTGCACACAACAAAAGTTATTTTCAAGAATTCTCAACTGAATGTTTTGAAGGAATTGTTGTCACTACATAAACAAAAATGTTTTTAGGTTTAAGAAAGGACGTTTGTCGTTTTCCAATTGCAAGATCCTAAAAAACTTGAATTAAACCTTGAGTTGAATCAAACACTATAAGTCTTTATTTGTTGGAAACAAATAAGTGAAAAAAAGAAACCGAGAAACTGACCCTCTACGCCACAGAATTTTGAAAAATAATGCGGCTATAACTCTATTATAAATACAAAAGGGGTTAGAGATTTCTCACTATTGCATATTTACTTTACAATGCAAATATAACTTTAGCTACATTCGATTAAGATATGAAGCTTAAGGCAAGCTTAAGCTCTGTTCAAATGTATCTTTTTTTAATTAAAGGTATTTGGTATGTTGAGCTTTAAAAAAATAATAATAATAATTGAACTACTGTACCTCCCACTGTAAAAAGGGAAACATTGGAACAGTTAAGAAAAACTCAAATTTGTTACATTTAAAATTATTAGTTTTAATCGAAATAAAATTTTGAATTGATGGTTTACTCTACTTAAATTTTTCATTAGATAAAACATTTTTTTTTATGTTGCATTAGAGCTTTTCTTAATTTATCTAATGTTTCACTTTTTACAGTGTATCTTTTCTGTACCCATAATTAACCACAAATGTGTAAAAATATTCCGAAAAAACGTTTTAAATGAAAAAAAAAAAGCTTTTTAGATATGGAAAAAAATAATCTCAAAGATCCCAACATGTTTCTAAAAACAAAATATCAAATCACTGAAATGCTGGAGACAATTGTGTGATTAGTTTTTTGTGTTTGTTTTTTTCTTCCTCAGGCAAGAATGAAGCTCCTGAAGATTTTGGCAGTTTCCTGAGTTCTGCATTGCTCTGGTTCACTGGTGGAACATCCACTCCTGGGAAGATTAGTAATTGCCACTGCAATGAAGCTCAGCAGGACATCAGCAGGACCCCTACAAACTTCTAAAATGTTCAAAGTCCCTGCTAAGAGTCTTGAAAGGGTTAACATGTAATCCAAACCCCCCAAGCAACAAGCCGGGGTATCCAAAGCCAAGCAGCTCAAGCAGGACTTACATGGTGTGCCTTGAAGTTGAAGGAAACAGCCTAGAATTAAAGACTACAGTCTACATTGTTGGAAATGTAAAGTGCACTAAAATGTTGAAAGAAAAAGAATAAGGAAGGAAGAGTTATGGGTGGATCAAGTTGAGATTGAACTTTTTTTGGACACAGCCATTCAGGGTATGAAAAAAAGAGGTAATGTTTTCAGTTTGTGACACTTCTTGACAGCCACTGAGTGGACAGAAGGAAGTTACTTTCTATGAGGTGGAATGGCTGAAAAAAGGGCACCTGTGTGGTGAGATGGAAGAAAGAATGACATAAAATGTCAAAAAATAAAGAAAATCAAAAATAAAGGAGACAAAAAAAATCAACAAAATAGTTTACATTTCCAGAGAACCACCCCCTTCAGTCTAAATTTAGGTTTAAAAAATCTGCCTAAAGGTTCTGTGATTAACTAGCATATTGACAAAGCGGTGAGATTTTCATGTAAACAGTGGCTAAAAATGTGGTATGTGGTTTTATTTCTGCTGAAAAAAAAAATAGGTTTCAGGAGATAAGATCTGGTAAACATTGTTTATCTAGACAACAACTAGTGGTAACATGAGTGGTCCATTGTATTTGGTGAACTGGTACTTGCCAACAAAAAATTCAAAGCAAAAAATATTCAGTTTATTGATTGTGATTATGGTGTTTTTAGCATATTTTTTTTTTCTTTTATGACATATATTTGCAGATTCGCTGTAGATCTTTAGAAATTTGTTTCTGAGTTGTGGACTAGACTGTTGCCCCCCCCCCCGAAAACAAACACAAATACATAAAGTTGTATTCTAATGTGTCAGTGGGTTACAGTGGCTGACTCAGCTGCAATAAAATAGTAATGAAGATGTTGAGTAATTTGGGGTGGCACTGGAGAGTGGGAGGGTTTTGGGGGGGGGCAGAGGTAAGGAGCCACCAGCTGCTCTTCCAGATGATCCACGAGGGGGGACACAGCTGTCCTCCTCCCAATGCTCCACCCTTCTTTGCTCTTCACACCAGCTCCAGAAACACTTCAGCAAAACGACTTTAATGAAGATATATTACCCCAAGAAGGGCATCATCCATTGTTGCCACATGGATCAAGTCCCCACACACACCTCTCCCCCCACTGTGTGGGTGAGAGTTAGTCTCCATCTCCATCATGCTCGACAGCTGCCCGCTCCGCCAGTAATGTTTATGATGCTGTTGAAAGCAGAATGAAAAAGCAATAAATAGCATGTGTGAAATTAAACATGTAAAAAAAAAGGCTGAGAACTTTCATGCATTTTAATGCTGAGAACACAAGTGATTTAAAGCTTGGATTTTTTTCTGCTTTAAATTTAAGTGCCTTTGGGTTCATTTAATTTTTATTCTACAAGCAAAATTATGTGGGGTTTTTTTCTCGCAATTTTAAAGTTTACAAAGGAAATGAAATACATATGTGGTACAAAAATCTCTTTGTTTGTATCATGCAGTTCAAATTTCTCCAAAAACACAATCAGAGTAACAACGTTATGCGCAAAGCATCTCAGTGTCTCACATAACCACAAAATGTTTGTTTTAGTGCCACTAAATCAGTGTGATCATGGTAAGTTGGTAAGGATGGATTTCATTACCTTTCCTTGAAGGGAATTCTTTAGTAAAAGCAGCCAAGCAGTAAATATTATGAAAGACTAGCATTAAGGAGAAACCAAAAATACAAAACAGATGTGTAAATGTGAAAAATATTATTGTGAAACACAGATGTGGGAATCATCAGTATCATCCTAAATAAATGTGTGCAATAAATACTATAAACCGTCCCTTCCTATTTGCATTTCTATCAATACTGATTATCTATAGTTGAGTTATTGTGTAGTCTAAAAAATAAATGGTAACTGCATCTTCTGAATTGCCCTGTGTGGCTGTGCAAATGTTAAAATCTTTGTTGGATAACAGCTTCTGCTGCTTGAGTCCTGTAGAGAATAAAATGGGTTTCCCACGATAGTTGGTAGTTTTGTCTGTGGTTGTCTTCAGCCTGTGAAAGACAGACTACTGACAGACTGGTTAAAGACGCCCTGCGACAGAGTGGTGGCCTGTTCAGGGTGTACCCCACCTTCACCCAACAGTAGCTGGTTTGGCTCCAACAAACCATGACCCCATAAGGGATACAATGGATTCCGTAAATGGATGGATGGGTTTCTGTAATGGACTTGATTCTACAATGCATTAACAAGGGGACACAATCCAGTTATGTTTTGGTGAGGGTTAACAACAACATTCAGTACACTGGTGGAAATTGGACTACTGTTGGTTGAAAGAGAGGAGGAAGGGATGAATATAGATGTGGCTGCGACGCCAAGCTCAGAAACACATTTTTGAAAGATGACAATCAATGAATTTGTTACGTGACAAAAGAAGGGCGGGGCTTTCGCACTAACAGCGTTCGGTGTGAATGCACCTGAAGACTATGACAGCAGATTTTAGAGATCAGTCATTTTGTGACAGAGGCCATGAAGACTTTATTTGGATCTAAATTATTTTCATGCTAGCATGAGCATAAAATGTGACAAGTGTTTTCAGATAACAAAACACTGGATTGTATAGTATTTTATGAGAGTTTCACAATGAGAACAAGCTTCACACAGCAAGCTGAACTGTTGTACTGCAAAAACAAACAAGAACATCTTTAAGCATTTGCTCACCTGTTGTGTCTTTGTGCAAAACTATTTGCACTTTTCTTTAATCGGTTTAAAGAGGTATAATTTAAAATCTAATAAAGCTTCAATGCAAGGCTAATTTCAGTTATTCATGGTTTGCAATGATGGAACAGTGTGGTGCCATCATCCTAAATCACCCTCTGGCATCCAGCTGACTCTGATTAGATGAGTATTGTCTCTGATGCCTCCTATAGATACAGCTGGGTTTATTATCAGCAGCTACCAGACTTTGTCTTAACCCTGAAACCTGTTATTATAATCTCATCTTAAATCACCAGCTTTAAAATAAGAGCTTTCAACCTTGACTAGGTTAATGAGACACACGCCTTCTCAGTGCAAACTTGCCTCATTGGGTGAATTGAACCTGCACATTACTGACAGTGTCTTTAACCTTTGATGGATGATACAAGCAACATTTGAAATGGAAACCACATCTCATAGATCAAACACATGTGCTTTTAGAGATTTTGGCTTAATATTGAAGTGCATCTGTGGAGTGTTAAATGTAGTGTGGAAAATGTAGTTTAGATTTTTTCTCTCTCTGCTTCTTGTACTATTAATGTAAGCTGACACTAAGTGATGGATGAAAAATGTTCATTTCTGAAGTGCATTTTCTGTAGATGATGCTGCTTCTTTTGATTTATTTTTTTCTAGTCAAAGCCTTAGTAACATGGCCCTCCACTGGGGTGACCCGTACAGGTAATATGGTTTTTTGGGTTGTCTGGGTGTAAGGATGTAGAGAGGAGAATCTTCAATTCAATTCATTTTTTTTCTATAGCCCAATATCATAATATAATTGACTTATTGGGCTTCATTACAGTAATTGTACAATAGTAGAAAGTCAGTCATAAGATATAAACAACAACTGGTTTCTGCCAGTTTCAAGCTGGTGTCATTTAAATTTTTGGATGTGTAAATTGTATTTTTTTATTTGATATTTTTGTGCTGATGCAAAAAAAATATTATAAGAGTTACACATCATGAATTACTAATACGCAAATCGGGGTGAGGCAATTTTCTCTCCATGAAGCTGAGGAGTGTGTTTATAGGACCAAAAGCGCATTGGTCAGCTCACACACTGATGCTGGTAGAGAAGGTCTGGCTCTCAATTTCCACCCTAATTCATCCCAAAGGTGTTCTATGGGGTTCAGGTCAGGACTCTGTGCATGCCAGTCCAGTTCATCCACACCAAACTCTGTCATCCATGTCTTTATGGTCCTTGCTTTGTGCACTGGACAAAGCAAGACTAAGGGGTCACTCCAAACTGTTCCCACAAGGTTGGGAGCATGGACTTGTCCAAAATGTTTGTGTCCTGAAGCTTTCAAAGTTTGATAAGTTTAATATGTAGTCCGAAATGTACCGTTCTCCTGGAAACCCCCAGCCTGATTCCAGTGGCGCTGTGCTTTACACCACTGCATCCAATGCTTTGGATTGCACTTGGTGATGTGTGGCTTGGATGCAGCTGCTCGACTCTCTGCGTACTTGGGCTAATCTGAAGGTCACGTGAAGCTTGGAGCTCTGCAGCAATAGACTGTACAGAAAGTTGGCGACCTCTTTGTGCTTCAGCATCCCCTGACCCATCTCCATCCGTTTACAAGGCGGACCACTTGGTGTCTGAGTTGCTGTAGATCCCAAACACTCATATTTTGTTATGATAGAGCTGACAGTTGACTGGATATTTAGAAGCGAGAGGATTTGTTGCACAGGTGGCATCCTATGACAGTTCCACACTGGAATTCACTGAGCTGCTGAGAGCGGCCCGTTTTTTCACAAACGTTTGTAAAATCCATCTGAATGCCTGAATGCTGTGGCCAGGTTTAGTGATTAGGACTCCTGATTCTGATCATTTGGATGAATAAGTGAATACTTTTGGAAATATAGTGTATGGTTAAATAAATATATCTATATTTTCACAGACATGCATTGTTTTGCTCTACACACCATCTTCTTTCTTCAGTTGAGAGTTCCATTCACTCCATGTAGTGGATTCACAGCAGGAGCATCTTGTAATTAATAATAAAACTTTGTTTTTTCACTCTTCAGATAGTAGAAAACTTATCCTTTTCATTGTTTTGCAATTGAAAGGTAGCAACCTACACAAAAGAGCCACAAATTATACAGTGACTAACACTGAGCTGGCCCTCAAACGAATGTGTTAAAAACATTTGAGAGTGGGTTGATTGAGGAGGAAAGATAGTAACGTCATTCGGTGAGAAATAGTAGTAAGGAAACTATTACTCAGCATCCACCCAAATAACCTAATTTTGTTTTTAGCGCACTTTGAAATGGTGCACAAAAAAAAAAGAAAGCTCATTTTTAATTTAGTTTTTATACTCTCTCTTGACAATTATTGCATTAAAAACTGCAGAAAATTAGAATGTGAGACCATAGCATGTTGTTTTAATGTTTATGGTAAAGGAGGGCATGAGTGGTAAGCATGAAGGAAACTGAGGATATGATTCAATGGAGGCAGATGATCTGCTGTGCCAACCCTTACAGAGAGCAACCAAAATTGTAAATGGTGTACACTTACATAATGCTTTGTGACCTTTTCAGAAGGCCACAAGCGCTATACAGTCACAATCCCATTCACACACATATCTCACTAAGTTGTAAGACAGTTTTTCCTTTTGTTCAGTGTACAGTTGTAGAGACTGAAAATTTTACCAGGAACTTATGGAGAGAAAACAGGCTCACTTTGAGTTCTTGATTTGCGCATAAACTAAGATTTGTGCATAAATTAATAATAATAATAATAATAAATTAGGAGTTGTGGGTTTGTATTCTTGATTTGTGCGTGTGTAGTTTTTGATTTATCCAAAGCATACGATTTGTGCGTATGTATCCTTGGGTTGTGCATAACTTTGGATTTGTGCGTGTGTATTCTTGAATTGTAACTCATATAATACCTTATGTGCATAAGTACAAAAATTACAAAATTAAAGAAAAAGACAAAATACAATTCACACATGATCAAATTCAAATTACAACAGCTTAAAACTAATCACGCATGGAAGTCTTTTAACATTACACACGAATTGCTTGATTCGCACACACAAAATGTTCTTCTTGAACAACAGGCAGATTGGAGCAGCATCCGCTGTTTTGCAGTTCCTCCATTGGTCCGTTGTGGTAAAAGGGAGCTGAGCCAGAAAGCAAAGCTCTCAATTTACTGGTTGATCTTTGTTCCAGTACTCACCTATGGTCATGAGCTTTGGGTCATCTCTTAAAGAACGAGATTCCGGCTACAAGCGGCTGAAATGAGTTTCATCCAGAGGGTGGCTGGGTGGTTCCTCAGAGATAGGGTGAGAAGCTCAGTTACCCGGAGAGAGCTTGGAGTAGAACCGCTTCGCCTCCAAATAAAGAGGAGCCAGTTGGAGTGACTCGGACATCTGCTCCGGATGCCTCCTGAATGCCCCCATGGGGAGGTGTTCAAGGCATGTCCCACTGGGCGGAGGCCCTGGGGAAGACCCAGGACACGCTGGAGAGACTATGTCTCTCGGCTGGCCTGGGAACGCCTCAAGGAACTGGAGGAAGTGGCCGGGGAGAGGGGAGTGTGAGTATCTTTGCTTGACCCGGTCCTGAATGAGCGGAAGAAGATGGATGGATGGGTGCATGGTGGTGAGGTGGTTAGCATTCTCACTTTAAAAAAGTGTCCCTCAAGTCTCAGCAAGGACCTTTCTGTGTGGAGTTTCCATGTTCTCCCACTGTGCACTCTGACTTCCTCCAACAGTCCAAAAATATGCTCAATTGGTTAATTTAATGGTCTGAGTGTCTGTAGGTGTGCATGTGGGAGGGAATGTGTGCCATGTGACAGATTGCTGATCAGTCCAATGTGTACCCCACTTCCATCCAGCAGTTACCACTGGTGACCCTGAAAGTGAAATTACAGGTTAAGAAAATAGATGGATGGAATCAAATGAAATATTTTTTTCTTGCCAGATCATATTTTAACTGCCCCAAGTATTATGCAGTTGGTTAAAAATGGTCAAATAGCAGAAAAATAACTCTCTTGAAGAGTCACCATCTATTCCTGTTTTCTTCATCTCCTTCCTAGCCCTCATGTCCTCCTGCTCTACATCCATGAACCTTCTCTTTGGTCTCTTTTATTTTATGATTTATCTAACCTCAGTATTCTTTTACAAACTCTGTCCCACCTCTAAATGTGTCCAAACCATCTCAATCTGTTCCCTGCCATTTTATCCAAAACATCTTAAACTGTCTCTCTGATGTATTCCATCCTGTTCCTTTCCATTCTTGTCAATCCCAAAAAGAACTTCAACATCTTAAGCATCTTTCAGCAGATTCCTGTCTAACCTCATCCGTCAGTCTGTCCATCACCACAACAAACAAGTAGAGGCTCATAGCTGATCCTTGGTGCAGTCCCACCTCCACCTTGAACTCCTCTGTCACACTTACAGCACAGCTTACTGTCTTCCAGCTTTCATGCATGTCCTGCACATCTCCAATGAACTATTCTGTCACTTCAGACTTCCCCCATCCAAACCACAGCTCCTCTCTTTGTATCCTGTCACAGACTTTTTTCTAATTCTATGAAGACAAAATGCAGCACCTTTCTATCCTCTCTGAATTTCTGTGGCAGCATCCTAAGGACAAGCTTGCATATTTAGCACTGCATATTGCCACAACGGAAAAAAAACAGGTTTAAATAATTATGTTTTGCTGCTTAGACACTTAAAAGAGTTTAGAAAATGAGGTGTAAACAAATTTCCAGCTAATCAAGTAATGTTTCACCTAAATTTGTTAAACTGTGCTTTAGACAAATATTCTTCCCAAGGTGCAAGTTGGAAAGAGCCAATTTTAATTTTAGAATGCAATAAAGTAGGGATATAAAGCAGAAAGATATGTATTGAAAAATCAATCAAGCATTGGGAGTAACAGCATTATTGGTTGAAAACCACAGATAAGAACAAGATTACGCAAGTTAAAATTTATGAAATTGATCGGAAAGTAAATAATCAGTTTCTGCTCAACTTTGTCATATTCTCCTCCTGCTCCACTCTCTACATTTTTATAAAGATGTGATGCAAACAAAAAGACATCAAATCCAAAGCTTGCTTCTACCAGGTTGGGACAGTTCTAATTGGCTAAAGATGAACGACAGTGACAAATGTATGTTGTGTTCACTAAACACTACCCTTTTTATTCACAGAACAGCAAAGAATACCTGAAGAAATATTTATGATACACTTTTTGTAATTACAAAGAACAAAACTGTCTAAAAGACCCAAAATACCAGATTTTAATGTTAGAAGCCAAATTAATATATCTCTATATGGTATTCATTTTCAAAGTATACCAATATGTATGAAGCACCATGTCTCTTTGTAGCTCCAGGTTTGTCTATGGCTCATGGCTTTAGAGTGACTTCACGGCTGTTCATTCCCTCAGTGGTGCTCAAGAAGCTTATTGTAGCTGGTCACTCCCAAAATAGCTTACAGTTAGGAAAGATCAGTTCATATTCTCACAATAAATAAATCATATTGAGCTACGTACACACCAGGCATGTTTGGCGGATCTAAGAACATGCTGAACATGGGTTCTGAATCACACAGGTCTGTCGCTACCCAATACTAGCGCGTGTATACACCATTAGGAGGGGCTTGGTGCGAAATGTTGAAGTGGTGTAAATCTCGCCGATCTTACCCCAAGTTTTTTCTTTTACAGTTCCATTTCATTACATGACAGATTTGATGTCATAGAACTCTGGCGGCAAACAAACTGCAGTTATTAATTTTTTCAATCATGATTGATTTCAAAACTGTTAGCACTGCTTTGAAAAGGCTGCTACCCATACGTCCCTACCAACTTTCAAAGTTCAACTGGTTTAACTTTCAATGTGTGCTCAATAGACTCGTGTGAAAACTTGCATAGTGACGTGGGGACGCAAGAGTTTTGAACACAGAAGCCCAAAACGTACATACACGGATTTTTCATCAGAAGCGGTTGCTTGATCAAGTGTTACCAAGCTCAGTGAAACGGAGCATCAGAGTCTCTTTGAAAGGAGACTGAGATCACCTATTGAGAAGGACATCAGTCTATTCGTTTGATCCAGACTAGACTTTGCATAATTCCATTCCCATCTGCACACTAGGGTCAGATTAATGTTAAAAATCTACTCAGGTCCAACTGAGTCAAATGAGGAAGCTGTAATTACATCCTAAGTTACCAATCATTCTGCTCATACATTAGGTTTCTTTATAGACCCTAATACACTGTTCTACAAATTTACAGATTAAAGGTAAAAGAGAGAGAAATAATAGAAAGTCAAATGCAGCAAGTAAGAACTACCTTAGAAAATCTAAAAACTTGAACAATTTAAAAGTTGAGTTAGTGCTGCTCTTAAAAGGTCTTCCCTTTAAATGACAGAAAAGTACTAACTACGATCTAGACAAATGGTTCCCAATGCATCAGCATAAGGAACTGTTTGGACCAGCGGGCTAATCGTTATTTCCCCCGTATCTGATTATTCAACAGTAAACATCCTGCATCCACCCTGTCGATGTTGCCTTTGCAGTAATGGATGCTTTTATTAAGGCTTATTAGATTAATTGCAGGGAAAGAAGACATATTTTCTAACAGCAGGCCCTCAAGGGTAGGAGGAGAAAGAATCAATCAGACCCCATCTTTCTCCAACCTCATAATGTGCTCTGATTATTTGAAGTGCAGAGGTGAAGAGATTTACCAAGAGAACAGGATGTATTTCCCTGAGTTTTTCTGAGCCTTGCTCA
>NC_050521.1:6946009-6957081 GCF_002922805.2 Oryzias melastigma | reverse complement strand
ATGGTTAAACCAGAACATGTATCTTATGTTCATCGTGTCTAATGCTTAAAAAAATCAGTTGAAAGATACTGAGTCAGTTCTATCCAGATTTATAAAACAAATTTAGTAATTACTAACTTAAGTTTGACTTGTTTCAGGCAGTACATCACCGAACGTTTACAAAGATAAATGTGTTTAATCTAGTTTGTACCTGGTGTTTTGCTTAGTTTGAAATTCTATTGTCTCATTTTTTGTTTCAGAGTTCCCATCCATCTATTTTCTGAACCCCTTAATTACCTTATGGGGGTTGCTGGAGCCTATCCTTCTACTATTGAGCAAAGGCGGGGTACAACCTGGACAAGATGACAATCTGTCACAGGTCTCCTAACTTACTTGTGGAACTTCATCCCTTGATCAAATATTTGGACTTCCTGTTTAAAGTAGGTTGAAAAAACAAATGTACAGCCTTTGAAACATCCATGGGTTGTGCAAAAAGATAGGGATTCACTGCAAAAAAAACAGAAAAACCTAGGAATACACTACTTCTGGCACTCCAACAGAGTTTGTCGTTTTATTAATAATGTTTATCAGCCTTGTTTTTAGTGTCTTTTTGTTTTTGCTTTTTTTATTCATTACATCTCAAATAAAGAAATCAAAAAAAGTTGCCAACCTGCCAAAGATGTTTCTGAAATGAGTAAACTTGTAAAAAGGATATTTAGGAATTTAAACTTCAAACTGTATTTGTATAGTGCCTTTCATTCATACGAAACACAAAGTGCTTAACATAAAAGCAAATAAAAAACACATCAAAAACACATTTAAAAATAAAGAAAAAAAGAAAAGTACTTGACAACAAAACTGAACTGTGACTAAAGAACTGCAGATTTAAGGAAACAGTCTGGCTCTGTACTGATGTGCGGAAGTTATACTGCAGGGATACATTTATTCCAGGGACCAGCCTGGTCACGGGGGTCATTGGTGCGGTGCCCACCCAGCACAGGACAGCACAGGGCCTTCTCTACAGAGCAGGAACCCAGCCACCCCAGTGAGAATGGGGACAGCAGCAGCAGTACGTCCCCCAGCAGGTGGAGGCAGTGGGACCCCAAAATACAGGATCCCCATGAGGAAGCACTGGAGTTAAGATAAGTGAAGAAAAAAACGTTAAAAATGATTGAAACATGCACATTAAATAATGTAAGAATAATAAAATAATAATAGTAATATAATAAAAGAATAATTGTGCATATGAATGAACTAAAAGATGATACAAATAAAAGTGAATAAGAAAATAAAAAACAAATAAAATTCAATAATTACAAAAGTCATGTAAAAGCCAGATTAGAAAAAATAGGTATTGAGCAAGAATCTGTTCAGAAACTTTAGCAGAGACAATGTTCCTCCGTGTGGAGTTTTGAAATGCAATCCTGATAGACTGAAAATCTTTAAACATTTGTTTAGATGTGTATTCTTCTTTGGAATTGTTTGATTTGTGGAAGAAGCTAATGAGGGCAGGTGGATCTTCCTTTCATCTAGTTTTCTTGAAGATGTATGTAGTTGTCCTGGTAGTGTCCCTGTTGTGTACGTGGCGCACAGTTCCATGAGTTTTATGTTATGCGACTTTAAATACTATCAAAAACTTTTAAATTGAAGTGAAAGTAAGATAATAATGACATGCAGATGTGCCACCAATCAAAAGTATATTACACTGAATATTTAGACTTTTTTTTAAAGATTTTTTTTCCCAACTGAATCTCTTTAAACTTTAGTAGAAGACCCATGATCTATACAGTTATTGCTTTTTACTATGACAGAATTACAATGGAAATTTGAGAAATTTTACAGGATTTCTTAGCGTGTTGATTTAACATTTTACAGCTACTTTTTGTAATAGTATTAATATAATTTTAAGGCTCTTGTAAAAAGTTAATGTGCTTCAACTAAAAAAAATCCAGTTTCATGCTTCATTAAGTGTCTTGTGTAAAAAAAACAAAAACTTATTTTGAAATGACAGATTTCAAATATACTACCAATTCCTAGTTTTCATCCCAAAAGTCTTTTTTCTAAAGTCAGTTTAAATTGGGCCGACAAAGCCACACTCCACCATGGCTCCTCTTACGTTCATGATGGATTGCTCTCAGTTGGGATGATGCAATTTTACTGCTGATGTAGTTAAGCTAGCAGTTTGTGCTGATGCTGTCTGGCGAGAAGTTGAATGTGCGCAGACACACATTTACCCATGCACACTCTCATACACATATTCCTGATAAGGTCAAAAAGTCATCCACTGCAAGCAAGGAATGTTGCAATCCTTGCATTTATTTCCGCCGTGTTTGTGTTTTCATGACTAGAAATGCTCACGTGCAACAATGCTGTGAGCCCTTTGTGTTAGTAAATTATTAGATGTCAACTTGTACGATAAATTATACTTGTAACTCAACTAACAAACTGTCAAACATCACTTCAATATATTTTAATATTACAGATATACGAACCAAAAAAATGTAGACATGGATTATTAAAGAAATTGTGTTTTCTTTCAAGCTTTAAAGTACACAGAAATGTGGGATTTAGTAAACTTATTTTATTGCTCTCTCCATACAGTTTCAAGGTTTGTAAAGTTTACTTATTGGAAACTGAACCCAACTCAGTTGGAATGCGGATTTTTGGTCTATTAGTCTCAAAATGTGATTAAATTGGCCACATTTTTTCCTCTGAAAAACTTCTAGTTGAACTAAAAGCCAATCAGGAACATGAGTTATCAGTGGTTGGTCTGAAAGTGTTCATGTGCCTGTGACTCCACAGCACAAGAAGAATCAACTCCCCACTGAAAAACTGATTTCTTCCAGTAGAAGGAAAAAAAATATATGAAGGTTATTTTAATAATTATAAAAGCACACGGTAACTGTTTTATACTGAAAGATCTACTTAGAAATGGTAATCCAGCATGAATCCTTTATTCAACACAGGTCAGGCTGTCTAGTAATAAGTAATTTATACAGTCTTTATAAGCACAGTTAAGATTGTATGGGGGTGAAGCTCATTTTTAAACCATACAAACACACAGTCAATGTATACAGTATTTTATACTATTAAAAAAAACCTCAATGTGGTGTCCTATTGCAAGGTCGGTTTTTAGTGACTAGACATTTGAAGACAAAATGCAGTTTGAGTAAAGCCATGATCTTATCAAGCTTTCACAATAGAATTTTCAAAATGTTTGTAGAGATTCAGTTTCTTCATGCAATCCCCGATGTTGGATTTTCTTTTAATCTGAAAAATGCACATTTTTAAATAGCAATATGAATGCCGGTTTACTACCTTCAAACCTACAATCCTCCAATCAGAGGTCAACCGTGTTACCTCTGCACACCCCCACCCCCCAATGGTCTATGCCTGGGGTGCCCAAATCCCAACCTGGGGGGTCGGTGTCCAACATATTTTCCAACCAACATGTCACTGAAGCTCCTTATTGGCTAAACACACCTGATGCAGTTAATTAACAGCAGATAAGGCCAGATATCTGGAAAACAAGAAATATTACTTATTTTTCGTGAGTTTTATCCTACCTGGAAGTAAAACGACTTCATTCCTGACACCACTTGCCGTTGCGTGTGGGTTCCGCCCATTTCGTGATGTCATCCTGGAGCCTTTGGCTGTGCGTCTTCATTTCTCCCACAAAAATAATCCACACTTTTTCAAAGATGGATGCACATACTACATATCTGCAATTAGTATGGCTAAATCCCTTCACTGGTTCACAACGCAAACATACTAGGTGTCTGCACGACTGTGCCTGATCTGGGTGAGGAGTAGGGGTCGTGTCATAAAGGAGCCCCACGTCTAAAGTAATGAACACCTGTTTGAGCTGGAATTTATTGAAGACAGAACACAAATGGAAGATTATATGGTATTGTGCATCTTGCTGATCACCTCTAGCTTCGTGGACAAATCGGGTGTCGCTGTTAGACTGGGGGCGGTGCTGGCACAGCACTCTTCCTGAAAGGGGCGGTCTCACCCTGTGACATCAGCACGTGAGGACCTGTTCATTTTCGTGGGGTATTGGAAGGGGGTGGTGTTGCTGGCGCAGGTTTTTATAGGATTACTCAGAAGTGCGTTAACGGATCAAAATATCACTTTGGGATTCTTTATAGTGAGGAATGAACAGTATAATGCACTTAAAAACTCTAAAAGCTGGTTTTTCATGGTATGGCCCCTTTAAAGTTCAAGTTGGACCTTAACGTTCAACTTTTTAAAAGTCATATTCCAAAAAATTAGTTAACAGAGTTTTGAATTACTAAAGTGATTTAACATTTTTGAACGATTGTTGGGAGTTATGAAATCGGCCTCAGATTGTCCTATTTTTTAAATCTGAAGTGGCCCGCACTTGATGATGAAATGCAAAAACGGTACCATCAATCTTTTTTTCAAGGGATTAGACATGTGTAAGTATTTATTTAGCCACTCAAATGTTTTATGCACTTTCTGCCACAGTTGATCAGCATGATCCCAGCTGACCCTACAGCGGCTGAGGGAGAGCTAATACCTCTGTGGTGACTCAGGGAATTCTCTAAAGGGGGTTACTACTTAAACTGTAAACACGCTCTGCACCAGCTGCACTTCATACATTCAGATGAGGATGACTTACCCTGCCTGCAGGCCCACACAGGTAGAGAAACATACACACTCACACAGAATCAACATCCATTAAACTGCCATTTCCAAACCTTTGCTTTGGCAGGAAAAGAATTTAACAACAGATCCTTAATTATAACTGCCTGGGGATGTATATGCAGAGGAGGGAAAACTTCAGACAATCTCACAGTGACTCAGTGGGGGTTTATTGAGTGGTCCAGCACTGATGCACACCGACTCGCTCGGAGGCCCTTCGAGGGCAGCTGAGGGAGAGAAAACGCGGTTACTCATCTGTCCACCTACACAGCTTTTAAACCAGTGTGATTTAAGACAACCCAAAAAAAGTTTTGCAATCTTCTGGCAGATACGGCTTGGGGTTAGAATCACATTTATTTATGAACCTTTTGCTTAAAATTATGATAAAAATAAAAAAAAAAAAGACGAACATCTCCTTTATATATGGCAACAAATTCTGATGAGTTAAATTCTTTGACAAGCAAAAAAGGAGAGAAGGCGAAAAGAATACTTAAGAGTGTTGCAAATGTTCTACAAGAAAGAGTTGAGAATCCTGAAGCCAAAATATTATTTAAATTGTCTCAGGTTTCAGGTTTGAAATATGTGTAGCATGTTCTGAGTACTTTGGGGCATCCATCCTCCCTGTGAAAAGAGCTGCAGAACCACTTCGACCTTAAACTCTGTGTGACTCCATACACAATTTTCAATAGAACCTTTTAGAAAAAAATCCTCTTAAAACCTTTTTTTCAAAATAAATTCTACAGTAAGTTCAGAAGCTGGATTTGACCTTGAGTTACTCAATAGGTCCAAGAACTTCTACTGCTGAGTGTTTTCATCTGTACTCATACACTAACAATTCTCTCACCTCAGAGACAAAAGTTGTCATTACTTAACACCTGCTTCTTGGAAATGTCTTAAAGTGAGATTTTACTATTTTTTTCCCCATAGAAACGATGGACACAAGTAGCTGTGTTGTTCTTAACATGAGTAATGCCAGTTCACCCACACAATCATCCTGCAACATCTCACAATGAGTCAAAATGTTCAGAACACTCTGCCCAAAAACACTTCAGTGGTGAAGAAGCGTCAGAGCAAAGAAAGTTTTATGTCAGCAATTACGTAGGATTCTAAAATTTAACTGACAGTTTTCCACTAATTAAATAAGCTATTCGGATTTCACCAAAATGCAACACCGTCATGTCTGACGCTTTTTTGGCAGTTCACTGTTAAAACGGATCGAGGACCGCAGATGGACTTTAGACTTGGTCGCTATAGCTAAATCCAGCATATTTGCACATGTTTTCAGTATGCGCAGTCCTTGCCAAATAAACATTTAAATATTCTAAATGTATTTGCAAAGACAGACTTCTTGAACCGTTGGTCCAAAAAGAGTGCCTTCTGCCAGATTGTGGACCCTTTCAGGCTGTCCAAAACCTTCATTTAATTCTGTTGGCACACAGTCCACCAGCACTCTAATTGTCTCTTTGTTGCCTTGGTTTCTCTGTTTGTGGGCAACAATTTTTTTGAAGTGCTCCTGCCATTAAAAATGATGTTGAACTTGTTATATAGCTACGGAAAAAAATTCAAAACAAATAAAACAATAAATGTGCTTTTTTTTTCTTTTTTCATAAAGCTTGGCTGCACTTTTCTTCAAAAACTGCTATTTTTCAGATGTTGCACATTAAAGTCATTGTGACAGACAGCAACACAATCCGCCTACTGAGATATATTTGATGCACTTTATTTTTTAAGGTTGAGTTCCAACTAATGCAATATTTGACACAAGTAGAAATTAACAATATTCTAACCAAGTCCAATACGTTATTGCAATTGTGTTGAACAGTATCTTTAAAATTGCAAAAATGCTTAACATTTAACTAAAAAAAAAGAATTTAACAGATGTAGCATCTTTTGAATTCTGCCCCCCATCCAGACTGTGAGTGACAGTGGAAAGAAGAACATCCTTTTACCAGGAAGTGAAGTCCAGCAGAAGGAAAAGTGGCCATCTGCCTTGACCAGCTGTTGGGTGAGAGGACAGAGCAGACACACAAACACAACAATGAGCCAAGGGTATCTACTAGGGAACAAATATAAATAAACTGAATTGCAATATCTGCAAAATATGCATTTAAATGCTGATTTGCTGAAAATGTAGCTGCTTTTTTCTCAGCATTAAGATTATATAGTTTAATAATACGTATTAGTTAAAAAAAATGTTTTTTGAGGTTTTTTTTTACCAAAGTGAAACTTGCAAAAGGATATTATAGCTACATTATACTTATTCAGTTACCATGGAAGTGTTAACTGCTAGATTACTTATAGGAGGCAAAGAGATAGTTGTTTTATCTACTATATTGAGTATAATTTTTAAATGTACAAGAAAGAAATGCTCGATATATCGACTTTAAGTTTGGACCCACAGCAGTATTTGGGATGCTAAGAGTTGTTTGAGCTGTAATCTTGATTGGTTGATTTCTGAGACTCCTCAATAGACTAATAATTACTAATAATTCCCACCAAATTCATCAGTCTAGTGCAGAGGTCTGAACCTGCGGCTCCAGAGTCACATGTGGCTCTTTTATCTCTCCACGGTGGCTCTCTGGCTGAAGAAAAATAAAAAATATATATATATTTTTAAGTAAGAATTACTTTATTATCATTTATTGAATTTAGATTAGTTACATTTATAAATTAATAGCTGAGGTGCACACAGATGAGTTCATTTAAACTCTGATAAAATCAAAAGAGCTAAGATCCAATCTGGACGTCATCAGCCAGAAATTAAGGGTATTGCCACACTTGCAAGTAAACTTTGGTGAAGTTTGATAAATTGGGAAAAGCTGAACTTTGCAGTTCAATGAATGTTGACAAGAAAAGAAAATCATTAGCCTAAATATGAAAAACTAGGATATTTTGCGCTGCAAAGGTTGTCCAGGGTGTACCACGCCTTCGCCTGACATTAGCTGGGTAGGCTCTGGTGACCCCATGACCCTGAACAGGAGTAAGTGGGTTGAGCAAATAGAAAGATGATGGATTTTTTTCTGAGAAAAATATTCTCTTAAATGATGCTGGTGATCTGATTTTTTTATTTTTTATTTTTAAATGAGAAACTTGTAAAACTGTGGAGGTCTAGGGTTTGTATTACATTATAACAAAAGCCAGATGTGCTAAAAACTTGGAATACATTTTTCACATATTGATATAATGTATAAATGGTGTCTAAAATGCACTTAAAGTTCAAACTTTTAGCAAACTAAATTGCTTGAGAAATGTTTCAATAGAGATATCAGATTAACTGAAATTCTAGACGGAGGGGTCGCTACACACATTCTGATACCCAAGTGAAACCTTAAAAACAATACTTTATGTTGTAGTATTTGTGAAGAAAATGCAGAGAATCCATTCAATTACAAGCAAGTATTGGATCTGTGAATCAGGACTGAAAACCAATTACTGAAAAGAAAAGTTCCCATTTGCTAAAATTCTTCCAATAAATTCAAAAGGCAACCATTCTACATCTGCTCTGCTGCTCGTTCAGGCAAAGTGCAGTTCATTTCACACCTCTATATATTCTGACAGCTCTAGCTGGTTGAGGACTCATGCAGACCAGTAAATTACAAGCATGTCTTCATCTTGTTTGACACTAACTTTAACTGTGGTTGAAACCATTCTGCACCAAGATTGCAAACTTCAAAATGTTTTTCCTTCACACCTGGATTGTTTGTGCTCCGGATGCCTGTGTGCCATCTGGTTGTTCCTGTGTTAGTGTTTGCACAGACAATCTGCCCTGAACATTACTGCAGTTCCACGGAGGGAGGCTTTTTAGTTTACAATCACCAGATCCTCCTTATCAAGCGTGTGTGTGACTGCCTTTTCAACCGTGGACAAAACAAAAGCTGTACACCTTTCATATGAGACAAAACCAAATCCTCCCACCTGCATGCATATTGTAGGACCACTTTGCATATCCTTTCATTCTGCAGATTTATATTCTTCAAAGATTCCCACTACAAAACAAAAGCCTCCGTTTTCAAAGCCACTTATTAAAGGTTGTCTGTGTGTTGCCATGGTAAGGTGTGATAAGGTGTGTTGCTATGTTAATTTTGCAGATAAGAGCTTCACAGGCTTGCCAATCGCTTACAACCTCATTAGCTGTCCTAAAATGGTGTTAATAGACAGAGAAGAGACTGTAATGTGGTAGGAGAGGAGTTTTTGCATTAATCATTAAAGGAGGCCATCATACTTTTCTTGTTTTATTCATAAATGAATTGGTGTAAGATTTTAATAATTAACTAAATATGTGATTTTGCCGTGTTTCTGTTAATAAAAAGTTGGGTTTTAAACCAGTTCTCTCTTTGCTGAAATTCCTTCATTTTGATCCAACTCCATTTATCCACTCATTGGCTCTCTAAATGAGTGACCATCATCTATCTCCATCCATCCATCTTCTTCCACTCATCGTCCACGAAGCATTTGGATCAAATGCCCAAATATATATAGGAACAATAATAGATAACCTACAGCTATTTTATATTACAAATGAGTTTGAGGTCGATTGATTTTATATTTTTTCACTTTTTGTGTAATACCTTGGGTTTATGTAAAAAAAAATGATTAAACTGAAATTGTGGTTTGCTCGTTTTCTTTTGTTTGAATCTTTAATGTAAGAAAACTTGAGACTGTGATGAATCAAGTAGGATAAAGGGGGAAAGTAAGTAGCAGTGAAGATTTTTCTCAGTTTCCCACTGGTCAAATGCACATGTATATATATATATAAAAGAAATGTATTTTTGGCTGAGAAGGTTGCCATTTGTTGCTCTTTTTAACCCTTGCACTCTCTTATGGGGTCCAGATGACCCCACCCTTAGACTGATGTGTGATCCATCCCATGACAAAGGTGGACAGGATTTTAAGTCAGACACAGACACCAGGGAAGATAAAAAAATCATTGGGAAAAGGTTCAGTGCACTTTCTTGTGGGGACCACACTTTTAATGTAAACATGTCTAGAATAGCATAAGGGTTACAGCATATTTACCCTAGCCAGCTGTGGATTGGATTTTTTTTTTCTTGGAATGAAATGTTTTTTCTATTTCATGAAAAAAGCTTCATGAATACAATTTAGATTAAACAAATTGCATTTGCCATAGGGCTGCTTTTTAAATCAGGGAATGTTTTAATGTCTAAGAGTGTTGAAAAAAGTGAGTCTTGATGTAGTTAATTCATCACTATATTTGATGAACAAGCAGTAAGAGGGACACACCTGCTTTTACTTTCATACATATAGCTCAGACCAAAGGTAAACTCAAGAAATTAATAGGAAAGTTTACCAGGAGCTGTAAAATAATTCACCCAAAACTCCAGAACAACTGGTAGCACCAGTCTTTCTGTATGCAAATCTGCTCCTGCCCGTCCTTGTTTCTGTACATGGTAGAAAACACATTTGGAAGAAATTTCCAGTATGAAATCCTGGGTATGGCAACAAAAATGCAAATCTCTACAGGTCTTTTTTTTAAATTTAATTTAGACTAAAAAATAACACTGTTTTGAGGTCAAATCTAATTCAATTTGATTGGATGAAATCAAGGATATGGTACAGTTCTTGTTAGTCTAAGGCCCAGTCCGAAGTCTTCCCTTCCCCCTTCCCCTCCATTTGAAGGGGCATTTTTAGTGCAAATGTGTCTGGAAATTTTTTTATTTGTTTTTTTATTTTATCCTCCAAGCGAAGGGGTACAAAGTCCTCAGTGTCACGCTGAGAAGCGCTTTTCTTCACGTGGATGGACTCGTAAACCACAGAAGTTTACATTTAAATGTAAGTAATGACTTTGTTGTAGCATGACCTTTTTAAAGTTATAAAACAGCTGTCGTTACGTATATTTGAATGCTGGAAGCTTCGTGCTAAAGCTAGCTGACTGCTAATAAAAAACAACTTAAAAGTTTTTTTTTTCTTAATCTTAGTAATAATTTCTCAGCTGGTACAATTTGAACAAACAATTAAAAAAAAAAGAAGTATGTTATAAGTAGTGACATAATACAGAAACAGAAGGCCATCTAACTTGCTGTAGATTTAAGGGTTGAACATTTTAATGCAAAATGCTTACAGATGAAAAGGTTTTTTTTGTGATACTGGGTTGAAAGCATTGACAATATCAACTCCGTCAGATCTTTCTGGAATTTATCAGTGTAATGGTTGGAGCAAGTTCCTGTTTTTTGTTGTTTTGTCTTCAGTGTAGCTTGAAGCTTGACAGCCAGTCAGAGAAACA
The DNA here is from genome assembly GCF_002922805.2 of Oryzias melastigma. Classification (NCBI taxonomy): domain Eukaryota; kingdom Metazoa; phylum Chordata; class Actinopteri; order Beloniformes; family Adrianichthyidae; genus Oryzias; species Oryzias melastigma. Next base: position 6,946,193 of record NC_050521.1, on the reverse strand, counting down.
GCTTCTTCAAACCCATGAAGAAAACCTCTTATGGCACAAAATAAAAATGGATACGGAAAAGACTGAATCAAATTTAACCGTTACAATAATGAAAAAGTCAAAAGAATAATAGCTGTCTTAGGAAAAAAATCTTTAGAGGGCTGTCAGTCAAGCCAATCCCTCAGAGGAAATGCTTTTGTCATTT
>NC_050521.1:6940743-6945944 GCF_002922805.2 Oryzias melastigma | reverse complement strand
TTTTTCCCTTCATTTTTTGTGGATGTTTGGCAGCCACAACACAGTGAAGTAGTAAAAAATAATGATCAAATTAACATTTTGTAACCAGGAACATCTCCCAAAAAAAGACAATTTAATGTATAATTTGTATATGCCTTATGCTGTTTGAAGTTTTTAACCAATTTGTTTTAGGTTAATTTTTATAAATAAAAGAAACATGTCAAAGTATTACAAACTTCACTTTTGTGAAAGAATGCTGGCCACCTTGCCATAAAGTCTTGAGCCAATAGGTCAGTGTGGTAACCCAACCAACATGGCCTTCCCTTCAGCACGGCCAGTGAGAGAACTTTTCTTGCAGACATGGATACTTCGACACAGGTACCTTCAACACAGCATTGATTTCCTTGCCACTACAGTAAAGTTTGTATCAGATTATTTCTTCCACCATGGTTTTGAGAATGTTTGATTTTAGTTTTGGATCAAGAATGAATACAATGCCATTTCGTATGTATCATTGTCTCTTTCAGGTTTAAGCTCTGAATCATACAATTAACTGAGGCAAAAGAATTTGAAGAAGCTTGAATAATCTGAAGAGAACAGAATTTCCGTGCCAGTAGACCCAGAAGACACCGACATTGAACTAGGTGAAAGTGGAGGCTGAACTGAATGACTGAAGAATTTTCTAGAAATCCTCAATCGGGATTTTTTTTTAATTGTCCTCTGATCCTTGAATTTTTGTTAGAGTTGTAAACACATCTCCGAAATGCTCATCCATAAACTGAAGTCTGACGGTGTTTTTGAGGTTGAACCGTCTCTTGACCTCCTGAACCACTTCATCAACTGATCTTGAGAAAGGGCCTTCAACCACTAGTCTTTGAGAGTTTTCAGCACCCAAGATAACCCTTAGCACTTTGAAAGCCGACATTGATGATCTCTTCGTCTGTAGGGAAAACAGAACAGGTCAGATATAGTATTTTATTTTCATTATGAACAGCATATGAATCTTAAGGGGAAGCAAAAAGAAGCAAATTAGTATGCCATGTCTGATCCTCCATTTTAACCACTTCACTAGAACCACATGTTCAAAACTTCCTCCTGGCGATGTGCCTTTTTTAAGGGTACTGGATGGCTTTTTCCAACCCAGTAATCACTTAATTGATAGGTATCAATTAGTTCCTCAAATGTATTAAGTTGATTGTTTTGTATGATGGCTCTTTAATACTCATTGTATCATGACTATAAAGAATAGCCTACTATCAAAGATGCACTTTTGAAAGATTTCTGAAAACTCTGGTAATCCAGAATCTCTTCCACGAACAACTATCAAACACTTGAAGTATGTGACATCTTGATGCTTTCTTGCCTACACATGTATGTATTTCATTTCTATCAGGACACCTCTGCTGAAAACACTGAGCAATTTAATATTTTACCCTATCTCACACCTCTTGGGGAGATTTACCATAAGATTAAAAGTTTACATGAAACGCAATCATCAGTTTGTGTTTTGATGGCAATATCAGAACAAATTCTTGAAGCGTCAACTTTGTTTTGATGGACAAAAGACCTAAAAAACTGTTCACGCAAGGCTAGTGTTCTACTGCTTCGGCAGAGGTTTAATGCCAGGGAACTGCTTTAGATATCTATGTCTGTGCTCAACAATCTTACTTTTGAGTTATACAAAAGACTGATCAGTTTGTATGGATGCGACAGAAAGTTCAACAATTTCTTTCCTGCCATTTCAATTGGTAACAACATGATTTAAAAATGTTATTCCAACACCTTTAACCCCTGTGCTATCCAAGGTACGTTAATGTTGGGAGTGGGGTCATATGGATCCCACAAGACAGCGCGCTAAAATTTTTTAAATAATTTTTCCAATGATTTTGATTTTCACTGGTGTCCATGGCAGATATGAAATCCTGACCACCTTCCTCCACATTTATCATAGGAGGGATGTCATGTCAATGTAAGGCTTGGGTCATCTGGACCCCAGAAGATAGCACAAAGGTTAAAAATGATAGCAATTTTCCGCACTAAAGGGCACACCGGATTATAAGACACATTAAGTGAGACAAAAGAATCAGGGATAACATCCATCAGTTTGTCAGACTTTACAAGTGTCTTCTAACAAGAAGCATGGAATATCTTTTAGTTCACTATGCTGGTACAATCACTATTTTTTTTAAAAAATGATGAAAAGTAGAAATTCTACGACCACCATGTCTTATTGTATTAGTGGGGTATCCACAATTTTGTGGATTTATATTTCAGGTTTATATATAAAAAAGTTTTCATTTACATTAGGTCATTTTAAAATAGTAAGCAATCTACTCCACGTTGCTCCTGAACAAGTTCCATAACTACGGACCAGTGTCTGACCCAAGCTTCCATAGACATTTCTGGTGTGTGAGCAAGATATCATCTGGGCGCTCTTTAGAATAATTGGGATCACCACCTCAATGTGATAATCCAGGAAACCTGTTTCTGACATCCATAATGTGTTGCACTGAGCTGCCAAACAGCATGGGTCATCTCATCTGGGTTTCTCATTTATCTCAGTGTAAATGAATGTTTTGGCACAACCACTAATAACTTTTTTAAATCGCTCCAGCCTTAGCTTCTTTCTCTGTTTTGCTCTATAGCACAAACCTGGATCTGAGCAGAATTTGTTCCAAGAATCGGACCTGGTAGGGAGCTTTGTAAAAGAAAATCGTTGTGAAGATCTGTACCTTTAGCTATGTTATGGATTATTTGGGTAACTCTTTCAAATAGTTTTGTTAATTTGTGTTAAATAGTGTTTTGTTGTGTGTAGGTTGTGTTTTCAGTTCTTCCCCAGACACAAATAAACCTATTTTCAGTTTTCATTCATCCTGAATTGTCTTTGTTTCAGTGAATTAGATATTCAATGAGGTCCTCTGTCATCTTTTTTTTTACAGTCACTTTAAGTTCATGTTTTTCTTTTTGACTTGTTTAAATGTATGTATCACATTTAGTAAATTAATACAAGGAATTTCTCCAGCATGTGGAGTCACAATTCTTGATATTCCTCTTTTTTTTAGCTTTTTTTTTTTTTTTTTTGCTCAGACCTTTTTCAAGTTAAGTGTTCTCTTCTAATGTTTGTGATGCATTTCTTTAAACCACAACTTATTACCTTTAAAAGTGCATTTACTGCAAAAATATAACTGGATTTATTCATCTTGTACACCAAAAATAAAGAAATTAGGAACATGCACATCTATCTATCTATCTATCTATCTATCTATCTATCTATCTATCTATCTATCTATCTATCTATCTATCTATCTATCTATCTATCTATCTATCTATCTATCTATCTATCTATCTATCTATCTATCTATCTATCTATCTATCTATCTATCAAATCAGCCAATGAGTTTATGCTTTTATATTTTGTCCAGCCAATCAATACAGGTAGGGTCTGTTAGAGTAGGAGAACAAATGTATTAGAAAGTATATGGGTAGTGGGAAGATGTCTTAAAGAAATATACAACTCTGCCCTCCAAAAATCCAGCCTGGAGGGGGACGAGCACCGCTAGATCTTTTAGCCCAAGAGACGCCATACAATGATTTCACAAGCAAATCCCATACCGGATTAGTCATCGCCTGGGTTACAAAGGCTTGCGTCTTCCACTTTACATCAGCGTGGAGGTGACTAAGTATGATACTGGTGTAATAAAAATCAGAAGAAGCGAGAACACCATAATTGGTACATAGTAAAACTGCAAGAACTCTCACGAAATGGCAAGATACCAGTATGACATGATGTTCCACTGTAACTGACTGGCACGGAAGTGGCTCTTATGTCCTTCCTCAAAGACAACAGCTATGAAAAAGGTGTAAATTTCTTTCTTGGGTTCCGATCAGTTTTACCATCTTTGAGCAATGCCGTTTAACATCACAATCACCCTGGTGTATGCTCCAAGCACAGATCACAGTAGCAACCCAATGGAGGAATTCTACCATCACCAAAAGAGGTCATTGACCAAACACCCAGCAAAGACATTCTGATAGTCCAAGGAAACTGGAATGCAAAAATTGGCCAAATACCTGCAGAGGACATGGCAAAGGAGACATCAATTACAAAGGACTTATCCTTGTGTCACGGGTCGGCAGTCGGAGATGCATGGACCAAACAAAGGCTCATGTTCACAAAACGGAGTCTTTAATAACCACAAATCACATCATCATAGGGAAAACTAAAGGAGCCACAGAAACAAACTTAACTAGAAAACTGGAGAGCACTGGGGAAGAACATACAAGATGGACCAACACTGAGGGAAGAACACAGTCAACTTAAATAGGGATCAGTCTAGTCAGGTGAGACCAGACAGCCGTGCGTTCAGCAGATCAAAGGGAGGAGCCACAGACTGCCTGCACAGAGGGAAAAGGTGAAACAAAACCAAACCAAAGCACACAGAACATAACACTTTCAGTTTGCCAAATGCAACAATCTCCTGCTGGCAAACACTCCTGGCCCTCAAAAAGCATCCAGGAGATGGACGTGCTGGCATCCAGATGGAGTGCATCCCAGTCAGACTCACAAATCTGATAGGGTAGTACTTACATTTATCAAATATTTGCTCTGAATGATTTTTTACTTCTCTATCTTTAATCTTCTTGTCTTAACTGCTTGACGTTGTGTACAGCTTGCATATCAACAAACAGGAGTCAACCTGTAGATGAAGGTTATGAGAAGCTTATATAAAGCAGGAACTTGAAGAACCATCATCAAACCTCATGTACTGGAAGATAGAGAAGTTTACGTCAGTGAACATATGTAGACTTCATGTGCAAATGCTTTTAAACTATTTATTATGTAGTATAATTGTGTAAGCTTAGGTTAACTATGTATATTATTAGCATAGGAATGAGCAATCCTTAGTTGGCCGACTGTAAAACACGGGGTGGTTTTGAATCAATGACTTTGAAGAGGGCATTTTTATTTCTTCAAAGAGAAACCACACAGAGAGGGTGAAACAAAAGATAAAGCAGAGGATGGAGCAGGTGGGAGTCAAACAAAGAGAGTATAGATTAGTGTCCAGGGTTCACACCCACATCACAGTGACTGTGTCTCTCCCATGACATTCACTCAGCTGCTGGAGAGAACGCCGACTGACCAGTGGAGACCAATTTCATTTTCCACTACTATTCGCAATATTTTAGATAAAAAATAAACTCAATCATGAAAATATTAAATG
>NC_050521.1:6890642-6940283 GCF_002922805.2 Oryzias melastigma | reverse complement strand
CTCGATCCTCTCTCCATTGATGATCACTGGTTGGTGATAGGGCTTCCTACCAAAGTCAATGATCATCTCCTTGGTCTTTGAGGTGTTCAGCAGAAGACCATTCTCCCTGCTCCAGGAGGTAAATCTGGTGATGAGCTCCCTGTACTCACTCTCGTCCCCTCCCTTTACACATGCCACAATAGCGGTGTCGTCCGAATACTTTTGGACATGACAGGCCGCAGATGCATGAGTAAAGTCAGCAGTGGACAAGTAACTCCTGTGGATTCCTCACAACCGAATTAACATTTACTTTACAACGGAAGATTTCCTCTGAGTTATCGGAAGCTTATAAATTTTTCAGTAAGCGCACAGTTTTGACCGACCCAGAAAACTTACAGGTACAACATTTTTCTTCAGGGATGTGCTCACATTTAGTTTGCTTGGTCAATCATACTCATCCTATCATTTGAACTTCAATATAGGAACCAAAACATCTAAATGCAGTATTTATCTTATTTTGGATTCTGTGTACAGCAATAAATCAAAGTTCTAAATAACAGGTTCCATTCAACAACAATCTAAAACTGTAAATGTTTATAACCAAACATCCACCATCCACCATAACTTAATTTCGACTGATGAATTGTCAGTTTATACCAGCTACTTTTAACTTAAAGCAATTTTATTATTGGTAAGAACTGAAACTAATGGTTGCTTAAGTAGTTAATCCATCAATTTAAATCACTGTTGCTTGGAAAATGCTTAGAACAATGAGAACCAGAATACATTAGTGTGCAGTCTGTAATTATGTGATGTTGCCTCTCTTTTTCTCTACATTTGGATTAAATAGCCAATTAAAAGCGACAATTTAGCCTTTTTAGAATATTGGCACCAGCTTTCAGCAGAAAACTCATTTTTATTCTTGTCATGTAGCCAAACGGATATTTGGTCAAGATCCATGTGAACTGTTTTTTTTTCTCAATAACTTTTAATATTTAATTTTTGTTCTTAAAAAAAAAAAATAAAATAAAAAAAAGTTCAAATCTGTAACTACAGATGGATGAATATGACAAAGTGTTGATTTATTTTTATTACTGAAATTAAATATATTATTTTTTATTCTTTATAAATGGTACACAGTTTTTTTGTTGTTTGTTTTTATCTACTTATTTCATTGCTTATATTTACTTTAAAATATCTAAGCCCAACTACGACAAACATTTGAACTGTGAAGTGCCAAAATATGGACTGAAACTTGTTTGAATTCTGTTATGCCATGTGTCTGAATATTTCTTGCCACAGTTAAAGAGCACTTTTGGGAAAATGTTTTTAACGGAAACAGAAAAAGCATATTTAACAAAAAAGTAAACTTTCCAATAAAAAAAACAAAAAAAAGCAAATTGCATTTCATGTTATTTTTTTCTATTATTTTCATGCTAGTCACAGTCCACTTGTTGCAGGTCATAAATTGTGAATTTAATTAGATTGTGTTTTACTGGTTTACATAAAATTACACAATGTACACATATATTTTACAGTCTTGCAGTTTATTTGGAATTAGAGTCTTCAAACATTTAAAGACATCAGCAAATATGAAAAAAAATATTGTCTTATGCAGTAAACCTCTGATCAGAGGATTGCAAGTTTGGTTCCCACCCTGACCTTAGGCAACACACTGAATCCCACATTGCTCCCGGGGGTTATAGATTGGTGTCCGTGTTTGCAGCAGAGCCACCATAAGTGTGTGAATGCGTGAGTGCATGAGTTAACAGGACTATGATTGAGCCTCATAAAAAAGTGCTGTGATAAGTATACGCCACTTTACCATTTTACTAAAAATTCTTTTTTTCAAAAGTACATTTTTAAAGTAAAAGAAAAAATACAAAATATTAATTTTACTGTTTTGTCAGTTTCAATGACATTCATCATAAACTTTGACAAACCTCTGAGAAGATCCTCATCTAAAGAGACTTCAGACTGCCTGAAGCATGCAGAACGCCTGGCTCCTGATTTCACTTCCATGTCAAAGTGTCTGGCTGCAATGGATGACTTTGAGCAGTCTGCAGAGTTGGAAACCTTAAAATGAAGCTTAAAGAGAAGATTGGATCTGCTCTGTAACTAGGTGTCAGATGTACATAAATGCAGGAGAAGATAGAGAAAGTTGAGGTTAAAGAGATTTCCCAAGTTTCTTGTAGACTGTACTGAAACCAAAAGCTTTCTCATTTCATTTGGAAAAAGAAGATTCAGGTGAGATTCTGACGGTGCCTAAATGACAGGCTACAAAACACGAGGATCAAATCAAGTCGAGGGGGAGGTGACCTATGCATGTATGGAGTTTCAACAAGAAGTGTCACACTACAAAGAAGAAGAGGACAAGAGAAGAGTGAACAAAAAGGAATAGGAGGTGATAATGGAACCACCTAAGTAAAGGTTTTCACCTTAGGAGAGGTTGAACCAAGAGGTGCTCGACTGTTCTCTGAGGAACAGCAAACACAAAAGAAATGTCACTGCAAGAAGAGGAACAGGGCAAAAAAAAAAAAAAAAAGTTCACACATACAACCTAAAAGTCCCACAAGAAAAAAGTTATAAAGATGTAAAGAAATTCAGTTGAACTAACCCACCAGTACCAGCAAAACTTGGAGACACAATGCAAGCATATGATCTGCGAATAATTATCCATTTAAAGATGGTTAGAGACATGAACTCTTGGCTATAACAGTCAAAGGGCAGATATTCCGTATTCTTACAGCATCCCCACTAAAAGCTTGAACACATACAGATACAATCAACCTTCAGCTGCCAATCTTGAGGGAAGGCCAGCAGCCCAATTGACATTTTGAGAAGTAAATGGCCTTTTCCTCACCCTTAGACAAAACAACGTCATGACTGGAATGAGGCTTGTGTTTGCTTTTCAGTGAGACAAAGTAGATGTTTTTTTTTCTTTTTTTTTCCTGATGCAAGCACCTGAAAATGCCTCCACCTTTTTCAGAAACCATCCTTCACAAAGCTCTCGAGCACAAGTCTAAATAGGTTTGACTACTAAACTCTTTCTTGACTCAATAGGGAGTGTAGTGGTGTAAGTTTACCCTCTGGAGTGGAAGCTATGTTGACTTAGCCGTTTTAGACCCTTAATGCCTTAGATAGGACTGCTCTTCAGGGTGGATATGGACTGATTGTAGGAATAAATGGCCAAACCTGTACTGGGCAGGTGGCCCACTCTAAATTTAAAGATTTATAGATTACTCAGCGCGAAAATGTTCATGCACATTTTTGTCAACAGGACTGCCACTAATAGGTCAGTGTCAACACCTTTAGAACATGTAAGGGTGAAGTCGGTATGGTGCAGGCGTGTCAGAGATTTTTCAATTTTTTCAACCTGTGCAATGCACAATTGGCCCGTTAGTGCTGTGTCAAGTGTGTGCTCCTTGTGTGCTCTAGGCTTGGAGCTTGAATGTTAGAAATTAGGACATTAGACAATCAAAATGTAGTTTGTGTGGGCCAATACATTCTCATTTTCAAATCGTCACATTTTGACGCATGGCTAAAGACCCTCAGTGCCAAAAATTAGCATTTTGAGTGTCCTAAACCCATTGTTTTTTGACGTGCTGCCTGCTCCAGTTAAATCAAGGATCCCCAACCTTCGGGACGCAAACCGGTAATGGGACGTGGACTGCACCAGTATCTCAACTCTAACCCTAACCAGATATTAGACGTGGATTGGCGTCGGACACAGACCAGGCTAGGGTTAGGCCAACAGGTTAGGATACCGGTACCGGCCATGTCCTGAGGTTTGGTCTGCGTCTTGTACCGCGTCTGACAAAATGACCGCAACCCTGGTTCAATTGGAACAAACAGCATGCCAAAAAAAAACATGAGATGGGGACAACTAAAACGTCAAAAAGTGACTCAGGGGGGTCCTTAACTAGGCGTCAATATTTGACGACTTGGGAATAAAAATTTTGTTTGAGCCTACTATGAGCGCCCTACAGGCACCTGTTATTATATGTACACCCTGTGTTTGCAGCATTTCTGGGGTCAGTAAAAAGTGCTATATTGGCTCATCTTTACTAACAAGAGTGTGGCACAAGGACACCACACTACAGAATCACCAAAACATCAAAAGTACATTACAGTACATTATCCTTACAAATATTTTATGGTATATCACATGCTTGGCAATGGTACTTTCCATTTTTATGATGCTTCTTACTAAGTACCATCCACAAGGGAACTGAAAGACACAAAAAAGCTCCATCCATGCGGTTTTTTAATGGATCCAACTGGTTCAGCTTTCCTCTTAGGTCAATTCAACTCTGTTTTTGAAATCACTTTTGTCTAAAATCCTTTCCTCTGCCAGTTTATGGTTTTCCAGCAGTCTTTTCTTACTGCAGGTTGGTCCTCTGACTTGTATCAAAACATTTTACTCTAATTTGGTCTATTAAGAAATGGCGTATACTTGTATAGCGCTTTCTACCCTCCTTCAAGGGCCCAAAGCGCTTCACAGTCACAGACCCATTCACCCATTCACACGCACATTCACATTCACATTCACACACTGGTGGTGGCTCCGCTGCCAAACACTGGCGCCAACCTCCCACCAGAGGCAATTTGGGGTTCAGTGTCTTGCCCAAGCCCTGCGACGGACTGGCGACCTGTCCAGGGTGTACCCCGCCTTCGCCCATCAGTAGCCAGGATAGGCTCCGGCACCCCCGCGACCCCGAAAGGGAAGAAGCGGTCAAGAAGATGAATGAATGAATGAATGTCTTGCCCAAGGACACTTTGACACATGGGCGGGCAAGGCAGAGTCAAACCCGCTCACTTCTGATCAGGAGTCGACCCCCCTACCACTGCACCACGGCCGCCCCATAAGAACATGTTGTTTCACTGTTATTAACTTTATTTATAAAGCCTTCTATAAACCTCAAGAATGGTTGACAAAAGTCCTGTACCATTAACTCATTTTCTTGGCCGTTTTTTTTTTCCCCTTTCGGGGTCGCGGGGATCCTAACGCAGCTACTGAAGGGCGAAGGCGGGGTCCACCCTGGACAGGTCGCCAGTCTGTCGCAGTGCCCTGTAACATTAAGAAAAAAATATATATGTATATATTTATATATAGCTTGAAAAATGTTATAAAACGTTTTCTAGAAAAGAAAAAGCTTTTCGTAACAAATAGTAATATATTCTTAAATGTAGTAAACTAATACAAGGACAATTGGATTTAAGAAATACATTAGACAGGTAATACAATGAATGAAGTGTATTAATAAAGTTTTAGCTAAACTTTCTAAAGGTTGAGGCCGACATTCTTACTGTATTTCTCATTCAGCAGCACCCAGCTGTGGCGCAGAAACCTTGGTGGCTCAGCATGATCCACAGGATGAGGCAGTGTTGGCAGCAAAGGGAATTATTTTTGCATCAAACAAAAATGACATCAATTCATTTTATTTATACTGTACCAGTTTGGAAGTCAACATAATAATAATACACATACAGTGACAAAAATCGCAAATTAGTTTATCTGAAGTTAATGTGGATCTAACTAGTCTAATTAAATAGCTGAAATTATAATTGTCAACACAAAACAAAATTAACAGATGACAAGGGACTCAACTTCAAGCCCCTGCTCTAAACTTGCATGCGAATGACACAGTGGGGGAATAGTATCCACCAACCAGCCTCAGAAGTGGTGATTTTCATGAATTCCAATGAAACCTTTGGAATTTACTTGCATCTGTTTTTCTGGAAGCTTTGTCAGCCAAAAACAAACTACAAACTTTTTAAAAATCTGAAAAAGCTAAGGCCAAATATTTCATCAGCAAATTATGACACTCAGCTCAACTGTTTATCTCCCGATTGCAAGTTCTTTTCAAATATGGTGCCATTTTAAAGGCCAGACCAGATTTAAAGCCTATGATGAACCCATCAAATCTCATTTTTAGTCTGTTAGTTTTGGATAACCTGAGCCAAAAGGTAAAAGGAGGGCAGATGGACATAGACATAAAATAAAATGAAGAAACAAGTAAAAAGAGTCATAATCAAAAGTGATGAGAATGAAAATACTAAAATGTGACAAAGTGACACATAAAGACAATGGCATATGGATCTGTTGACAACAAACTCAAACTAAGATGGTATGTGTCCACAAATAACAGTGGATAAAAAAACAGAGTAGGGGTGATGATTCATTCTGATTCACACTCAAGTGTGAATGACCCGAAGAGCAGGATACAAACATGTAGAAAAAAGGAGAGTAGAAGCAAAACATTAACTCATAGCCAAACACAGAGGCTAGGTAAAACAAAAACAAAAGAACCTGAACAAACACATTGATCCTCATAGCTGTGACATTTTGCAATATAATGCGGCTTTCAGTTCTCTGAAGTGGTGATAACGGCTTGAGCCTCTCTTTCTAAAATGAGATTACAAATCTCTAATCCATGGATTTGGCCAGGTCACTGCTGCACAAACAGCTGATTTTATGAGGGACAAATGTGTGCACAAGTTCTGCTTTTTTTTCCATCACTGCTAGTATATTTTTGAAAGGCTATGTGGTTTGGTACAATCATTATGATCTACAAAAATGATTGAATGTTATTTTAACACCCATGAGCATGTCCAGATGTTGTCTTGAATCAGCTTTATTTCTTACACATCTTGCTGTTCAATTTATTCCAGCAGTTAGTCATGGTGTTAAATAAAAAGAGTAAATATTCTCAAACACCTGAAAGACAATTTTGTAAATTAAGACTGCTAAAGTAAGTAGTTAAGTAAAAGTACGTAAAGTAAGTTGGAAAATGAGGAAAATAAAATGTCTTAAGAGACTTACTGCATATGAAAACTGATGCTGCAAAACCTTTTGAAATTGAAGCACCAACTGAACAAATGTTTATATATATATTTTTTTAATAATCCTTTTGTATTGGTCTCCCACAATTCTAAAAGTACGTATCAATTATAAATCAGATTATGAAAATGAACAACACAGAAATGTGTAGACTGTGATCAGACACTACACTCTCCGACCACTACTATATATATTTTAGATGGTAAAAAACGTACACTTGTATAGTGCTATTTTGTCTTCTTTGAAGGCCCAAAGTGCTTTACAGTCTCAGACCCATTCACTCACTGATGGTGGCTCCGCTGCCGAACACCGGCGCCAGCCTTCCACCAGAGGCAAGGTGGTGTTCAGCGGTGGTGTTGCTTTTTTTTTTTTTTTCCTCAGAGTTTTTCCTCACAAAGAAGGAGGGTCTAAGGGCAGGGATTCCAGGTTAACTTAGTTTAGTTTAGCAACCAGCTACTGTTTATATTTTGTTGCTGAAGCAGTCAGTGGTTTCACGCCTCTGTACACAAAAGAAGCAAGGTTAGACAAAGAGAGTAAGTGACACTTTATGGCCCCTGAAGGCAACTTTCACAAATGATCACACAAGTGTTGGCCATCCAAGACAGACATGACAGGGATTGTCACATGTTGTAAAAGTTGATTGAGGAATCCAGCACACTGACTGAATAGACGTTAAAAACAAAAAAAAACAAAAAAAACAAGGGTGTAACCTTCGAACAGTCCATCAGAGAGTTCTAGACCATTCATCTCTCCAGTTCGTTATCATCTGTCAGAGCACAGCAATGCACCACCTGGGTTTTTTTTATTGAGTTCTGTAGTTCAGCTGCTTTATCCATCAAAACCGTCGAATGAAGGTCACTGAAGTTGTCGTTTAAAGAGCTGACCTTTCTTCTGCTGCTGTGATGGTTGAGCGGAGCTCCAACTCCACGTGCAGCAGGAACAGCTACACATTGATGGATAGATGTGACAAGACGGATCAAAAACAGAGGGCAAAAAATAGAACTGACTTATACGAGATGGAACACATTCAGTATAGAATTAAAAAAATATGATGTCTTATTCTGTTTTTAAAGACTAAGATGTCCTTTAATGGTTGCTTAGAGTCATAAAAAAATAACAGATGGAGGAACAACTAAAGTGATTACTTGGTTTTTTATCCAGTAGTAAATACTCCTTAACTGACCATAAAACTGAAGCTATAACTCTAAAATTGGCTTTGTTTGCTCTTCTTGTGGAAACAAAGTTCCTCATGGCAAAACATGAAATGATTTTATTATAAATTTAGGCCACACTTCAACTATTTCCAAACCAGCATGTTGCTTCTAAGGTTGCAAATTTTCCTGCTGTCAAATATCAATGTTGCATAAAGAAAAATTCAATAAATGACAAGAAGATTATTGTGAGCCATTTATGACACACTACAACACCATAGAAACAGCAGTGGACTGAGTGACTCCATGAGGTCCTCATAATCTTTTTATGAGTACTCAGAGTGGGTGATAAGAAGTGAGTCTACTGATGGAGAGAAAGATTTACTGGCCACATTGTAATTGGAACTAATTTAATTTCCTAAACTTCTGATAGATGTTGGGCAAATGTCATCCTCAATGATTTAGTTCTGTACAAATTGGCATAAAAGTTCACATTCCATTATACTTTGCATTAGAAGCTTAGTTTGATCATATAAATACCTTGTGATTGAATATTCTTACTTTGTACTTTGTATTAAAAATTTGGGTAAATCAGATGCAAAAACAAATGGTTATTAAGTCTTTTAGACTAACTAGTGTCAGGACTCACTCAACCATGTCCTCCTTGACCATCAGAGAGATCTCTCTCCTGAGTATTAACCATCTTCAGCACTTTCCTCATTACAACTCCCATCAGCCACCACTTCAGTCTTCTCCATGCACAGCTGATCATCATCATCCTCATCAGAACCACCTGCATATGTACCCACTGCAGCCTCAACTTCAGTATAAAGTCTCGATTGTGTTCCATGTCCTCACAAGACTTTGTTTAGGGCACTGTGGACTTAACACACTTCACCTTATAGAGAGGCAGTGGACAGGGCAATGTGAAATATGTCATGAAGAGAGGGAGACAGTTAAGCATGTCCTGTTAAGGTGTAGGGGATATGCTGTGGAAAGGGCTAAACGAGAGCAGAGGCTGAAGGTTCTTGGATTTAAAGAGCTTAACCTGAAAAATGTTTTGAGTTGTAGTAATAGAGGTCAAGTAGGAGCATTTCTGTGTTTTTTTTTTTTTTTCTTTAAGTGTTCTAGTATATATAATAGTATGCATATATATATATATATATATATATATATATATATAAGGTTGTTTGGTTTAAAAAAAAGGATTACAGATTGTGAGCTTGCTTTCAGATCCAAACTACTTATCTGTTGGTCTGAGCAAGGTTCCCTAGTTTGATTCTGTGTTTTTGACCATTGCCTGGATTTTGATGCTGTCTATGTCTTGCTCTGTTCCATTAAACCATTTGCAAATGGATCCCAACATCTCAGCGCCTTGCTCACACCTAGTCTTTTCCAAACTCATTTAACAGGAGGTGGTAGCTGTATCACTGAACCATAAGGACCTTGGTTGTTGAGGGACTCTTTCCAAACATTAGGACCTTCCTTCACTCCTTGGTATTAGGAACCAAGGGTCACCCTACATCAGGGGTAGGGAACCCTGGTCCTCGAGAGCCACCTTCCTGCATGTTTTCCAATATACCCTGCACTGGCATGTTCTTATTGGCTGGAGACATCTGAACCAGGTAATCAGTCATGAGTAGGGACTCAAACGATTACCTGGTTCAGGTGTCTCCAGCCAATAAGAACATGCCAGTGCAGGGTATATTGGAAAACATGCAGGAAGGTGGCTCTCGAGGACCAGGGTTTCCTACCCCTGCCCTAGATCTATCAGTATTTCCAAGTGGATGGGTGGGCTCAAAGCTTAGGTTCTAAAAAGCTGCACTGCATTTTTAACTTTATAAAGTCCCGAAGACTTTGATTATGAAGTATTTTAAAAGTTCACTATCTTTCTCTTCTGTGAACATATTTTGACATAGAAAGGCCATGGCCATGATGAAGAAGTATAGGGCAGTCAACTTCTGATCAGAAGACCACAGGTTTGGTTCCCACCCTGCCCGCCCATGTGTCGAAGTGTCCTTGGCCAAAATACTAAACCCTCATTGCTCCTGGTGGTTATAGATTAGCGCCAGAGTTCTGCAGCGTAGCCACCACCGTGTGAATGGGTCTGTGACTGCAGGGCACATTTGGCTTTCTTGGAACATAGTAAAGCATTACTAGTAGGTATACACTATTAACCATTTAAAGCAAAACCATCACTGCTTAAAAGACCTGGCACGGTAAATCTGGTGTTTAAGTCTGTATCATCCATACTTATTCAATACAGTGTTTTATACACACACACAAACATATGAATTTTGCTCTTTGACAAAAAACTTTAGAAAACTGTAAAACTTTTTCTGTGTAGAAATGTGAACAGTGCTCATGAAAGAAACCTTAAACTCAGCCCTGCTTTTCTTTGTCCCTCAACACTGCAGTCACCAAGGATGAAGAAGATGAGATGACTGCTGAAACTTCAAGAGCGTATCTTCAGGAGTTGAACACTGTGCTATCTGATTTGAATGGAACTGTCAGGGAAGTAACGTTTTTTTAAGCAGAGTGTCGTCAGGTATTTATTCAAAAAACTTTTCTGAGTATCAGGATTTTTTTTGGAAGAGTTCAACAATAAAACTGAAATAAGTCAAAGAGTTTGCTAAATCAACTTTAATAGTGGGCTGTTTTATTAAGATGTCTCATTACAACTTTTATTACTCTGAATTTACTATAACTCCACATCTTTATTTTGTATTTCAGGGAGCGACAAAGATGTATATTTTTTTTGTAACTTTTTTTTTTCTTCAGAAAATTAAGCTTCTTGTTTGAAGCTACTTTTTTGGTTTTCTTTTTTAACAAAATAGGTAAATTTACTCAAATGCTCACTGGCTTGTTCATTATTGTTTTCAAAGACAATGTCTGATAATTGTAGTGACAACATAAACTACTTAAGATCATCATCTGAATAAGCTTCACTTAGAAAAAAATATATAGTTTTGTATTTGTTATTTCTTGTAAAAAAAAAAAAAAAAGAAGCAAAATGATACTCTAATGTGTGGCTGTACTGCTTGGTCCACTATAAAAAAGGTCTCATAAAAAAAAAGAAAAGAAAAAAACATGAAAAAAAAGTATTTATTGTTTATTAATTGACATTGTCCTGAACCAAGTGACAATTTCCACCTGTGCTTTTAAGCATTTAACACTGGAGATGTTGTTGGCCACCACTAAATAACACACGGTCTTTGAAGTACCATAACTCTTGGACTTTTTCGCTTCGGGGTTGTTTATTTATTGAGGAATGGACATAATAAAACACTTAAAATTTCAATAAGTTCATTTTGCATAGAATAGGCACTTTAATAAATTGACCAAAATCTCATAACGTCCGGTAAATTTAAATTCAAACACAAGTTTATAAAACATTAGGAAAAACAAAAAGTGTGACCAAACAAATGACCGGTAAACCAGACACTTAAATACACGGAGGATCATCAAGTTCAATGAAGACAGCTGTGGATAATTAGCAAATGAAAATAAGTGAGTAGAAGCCTGAAAACAGAACATTATAAGAACTAAGAAAAAAAAACAATACTGAAAAAAAGATGAAACTAAAAAGACAATCCTAAAATCATTAATTATGACTTCGCTATTGCCATAATTCAAATCCAAGTTGTGATTTGTTCCTGAATTTGGGCATGGAATTTGTTTAAAAATCAAATGAATCAGACATACAGTATGTCTGATCACCGAATAGTAAGAAACACTTTTCTTCATGCTTATGTATTATTTATGCCAAAAACAAAGTAGTTTATTCACAGGTATCATGTCAGTAGCAAAAACATCAATATAAGTTGGTATCTTATTTTTCTAAGGACTTTGTGGCTTCCACTAGGTTGTGGATAATTAGCAAATGAAAGCATGAAACCAGAACATTATAAGAACTAAGAAAACCTCACTGAAAACAGACTAAATTAAAAGCACATTCTCATACATCAGTAAAGATCTCTTCAATGTTGGTATGACTCAAATCCAATGGCACCTGTTTAAATAAAATGAATCAGGCATATTACTATCTTGTCTGATCATAGAAATAGGAAAAAAAAAAAAAAGGTTGAAAACGTCCTCATGCTTGTGATTTTTATTTTACCTTCTAGTCCAGCCAAAAAGTTTTTTTTTTAAATTTTATTTTCTATCCCTGGCCCTTCTAACTGGCAGCTATGGTGGTCCACTCACTATGTGAACCATGATAGTTATTAACAGATAGTAAATCCATCTTCCACAGACATTTAAAGACAAGTGCATGGCTTTTTTTTTCTTTAAATCTTTTCTCCCCCAAATTTTTAACATTTTTTATTATTCAAAGTGTTAGCAAATTTAAAGAAAAAGGACAAAAAAGGCATGTGGCTCTCTAAACACAAGCATCAATTACAATCAAATATAGCAGCAGAGTGAAATATGACCCTTTGTTGCAAATTAAAAGCTGACGGCGTCGACAAGTATTTATATAATCAAAACCAAGACTAGTCAACTTTTTGGTGTGAACTATTGAGAGACAACAATCGACATTTTTCACAGTTTTGAATTGTCCTACTACTGACAGAAAATGACTGAGGGGCGAATCCACATAAAAACAAACAACACTGGAGCCCGGCACACAACAATAAAAACTGCACTGTAAAAATGCAAATATGTCGGCTAAATCCCAGTAGACTGAAGCTTCATAGCAATAATGAAAAGGGTGGAGGGAAAAAAGAAGAGGCATGGGCCAAGAGCCATCTGCTACGCAACAATAAAAGGCACTTGTGTGTGATAGATCATGCTGTGAGAGGAAGACGAAGGGCACGCCAGGGTCAGATAGGTAGAAATCCACTGTGATCTTTCTCATCTCCCACAAGGACTGTCTGGCATTACAACAGACACGCTCAGGAGAGGAGAGCAGATAGAAAAGATAAGAGGAAAGGCAAAAATGGAAAGGAAAAAAAAACTGTGTTGGATGGTTGGACAACAAGCTCATGGGTATGGCCACCAGACAAGATACCCCAGGTTAAGGACGTCAGGAAAGCCTTAAGCACAACTGCCCTTACAGGTGGATACACGCATTCTGTAGGTGAAAAATGGGCGAAATTGAGCGGTGCATGCAAGTGGCCACAGAAATTTTTGAGATTATAAGAGTGCCGCCTAAGGACATCGTACGACAGTATCATCCATACGTCTTAAGTCTGTATAACTTTTAATATCCTTATAAATACTTTATGATACGCTCACCACACACAATTGCACATTTCATTTCCATGAATTCCTTAAGGTAGCCCCACTAGCCAGAAGGGAATTGCAAAACATTCCTGCGCTCCTATTAAGATGTGGCAGTTCTTTCTGATGACTCTACAGATCCAGTCAACCCAAACACCCTATATGGGTGCATATGACAAGGCTTAAGTACATTTTTGATCGCGTTTTATGGAAGGAAACTCAAAAAGTGCTTCACAAAGTTGAAACAAGACAAAACCAAAGAAATCAAAGAAGCTACTTTTAGCACATAAACACAATAAAACATGCTCCAAAATTGTCAGTACATTACAAATAAAGACAGCCAAAGGATAAGGTCTAAAAGTTCTTTCAAATAGAAGGAACTTAACTTCACTTTTGAAACACTTGATTGAAATCGTTCAAGAGTCGGGGAGCAACTGTCTGAGAGGCAAAGGCTTTCATAGTTTTAAGGGAGTTTTTGGGATGCTTTAAAGATTCTTATTTGTGGACCTTAAGGAACCCTCAGGAGTGTAGAGGGCTAAAAATATAATTTAGAGTTTGTCCGTGCAAGGCTATATGAATTTTTCAAATGTATTTTAAATTTAATAGAGCAATAGAGCAATAAATAGAGCAATAAATAGAGCAATAAATACGTTTCAAATAGAAATCAAGAGACTAAGATTTGTCTGACCGTACAGAGTTTCTAAAACTGGGCGAAGATCAGTGAATCAAGATGTCTTTTGGGGTGTTATTATAGCACCTGGCGCAAAAAGAAATGCCTCTCTTCTAAGTGTTTAGAAGCAAATGGTTGTCAAGTAACAACACATTGATGCTGGTTAATCAATCAAGACAGATTTTAGGGCTGAAAAGTCTCCCAGAATGGATCATATAGAGATATTAGAATGAATCGGACACCCAAGGAGGAGCACACAGAGGGACAGATATATACAGTTTATTGAAGCTTTAGGTGGTGTGGAAACTTCGATGTTGTCAGATGCACAGGGGAGTCTGTAATGGAAACACAAGAGAGTTAATGCAGGTCAGATCAAGGGAAAAAGGCACAGGCGTAGGTACAACTTTCAGGAGAGTTGACTTTGGAGATGCCAATGTGTAGATTGAGGACAGCAGGGAACCTTTATTAAATCCAGGCCAGGGTCATATGTGTGGTATTTAATCCAGATGAGCAACACACCAAGGGGGAAGACTTAACATCCAGGAGCAGAAAACCAGCGGGGCAGAAAGCGCAACGAACTGGCAGAGTGGATGAGAAAAAGAGGAGCTTAAGTAATCCACGGCCCAGATACATGGAAGCAGCAATCAGGAGTGAGCAGGTATGGAAAGCCACGAGGGTCAAAAAAACCTACACAAATCTTGACAAGAGAATTAATAAAAAGGGACCTAAAACAAAACCTTGGGGAGCACCACATATTTTATATTCTTTTTTTTTTTTTTTTTACAAGATAAAGAGTCAGCAGCACAATATTGGTTCTTCTACTGAAGTAGCAGAAAAACAGTTTAGGACCGACCTCAATAAACCATAGTCAGTATGAAGACAATCAATCATAATATCTTGATCTACAGTATCAAGTACAGCTTTAAAGGTTAAAGAAATAAAACATGATATATTAAACCAAATCTGCAGCCATGAACATGTTGTTAGAAACTTTTAACCCTTTGATGCTAGAGCTGCTGCCAGCAACATCTACATAACACGCTATTTTTGACATACAGTAAATCTTTGATCATTCACACGGTCACGGTGAATCAGATGATTTGGATGCAGAGAAAAGTGTCTTTTCAATTCGGCTTTGTGTCGTTAAGCAACACATAATTACTATTGCCACTTTTCTCCAGACAGAATCAGCTGATTTACATTGATTGTGCACGCACTTCACTACTGTTGTAGGTTGCATATCGGGGCAAGTTTTTCTTCGCTTCAGAATCCACTGAAATTGTGTTAATTGCGTCAATGATTGAAGAGTTATACAGTCAAAAGACTATAAACTCTGGAGCTAAATATCCGCTTTAGAAGGGTTAAGAGCCGTTTCAGTTGTTCTCTGTAAAGGTGGATTGGAAAATGTTACTATATTATTTTTGTTCTAAGAACAACTTTCTTTAAGATTTTAGCTAAAAAACTTTTACCTACCGTAGCTCTTCTCCTTACTTTTGAGTTTGTGGCTATTTCTTGCCATTCCATATTCCTCTTTGTTGTTTACAAGAGTTAATTTCAGTATCCTCCTCCAACCTGTCCACACCACAAGGGTGGGTGATTTTTTTGACCCCTCGAGCTTCTCCGGGAGAGAAGTTAGCTGGACACATTGGATCGGGCCGCCAAAGCAATTGTGAGAAAATGAGGGGGCGTGTGGAGGAGAAAGGCTTTGTAGTTTAGTCCAAAGCCTTTCTCACATTCATCATTTTCAGGTGGGAAGCTGAATGAGCGAGAGCAGGCGTTCCTCCCTGCGCTGCGCTGCACCCTGAAGATGATGGAATACTCCAACACCGCCGCAGCTTTTCAGGAGAGAACCGCAGAATGATACAGATTACAAGAGGAAGAAATGAAGGAATCTGCCTCAGACTAACACATCAACCCTTTGAACTGCTGGTGTGCTGAAGCTTGCAACCATTAGCCTGCGCACAGAAATTAATGAAACAACACATCTACCCACCATTAGTAGTACTCTGACGTCTGATGAGTATTTAAAAATCTCTGGTTCTCTGTATGTTAGCTCTACGACGGATCAATAACTCTTTTATACTGTCTGTAATTAAAATGCAAGAAGCCTGAGGTGATTGAGCTGCTTTTAATTTCCTGGTTTGTCATGAATACTGATATGAACCCAGATCTCCGTTCATCTATGAAAGCACACAAACCCCCATCCCCTCTTGATTAAACTGATCTCTGCTTCAGTGATGTAAATACTAGAGAAGTACAAAATGATGAACATCTAAGATAAATTCTTCTTAATTCATTTTTAATGAATAACAAATATTGGGAGTATGTTTATCATGCCTTAAAACTGGCATACATTCTGCAAAGCTCAAATAAGGCACTTTATAGGTTTTGGCTTTCATATTCATTGATGATTTTATAAATTATCCAGAAACTTATAATTAATTGATGGGAATAAGACAATCATTTTTTTATTATCTGTTGGTTTTCTTTTTATTAGTATATTATTTACTACATGTTAATAACTACTGTCCTATATATATGTATATTAGCTTTATGGCAACAAATAAGTTTACTGGCCACTGATTCAATTAAAGTTCTTTTTTAACAAACATATTTTAAGAAATAAGTAGAAGAATTGTGTTTAAAATATGGCTTCAGATCTGCAACCACTTTTTCTTTGTCTTCTAACTCAGTGAGATACCTGAACACCGTCTCCTCAGAGAGAGGCAAAATCACTGTGGGAAAGAGGGAAGGTGATGGCAGCATGGTAAAATGAGGAGAAAAGAGCAAAAAGGAGAGGCAACCCTTGTTAAAAGCCCCTCTGTGACAGCTGTGGAAAGGCTGCAGTCATTAAATGTGTCTGTGGCTGAAGAGAGTGATTGAAAAAAGAGATATATGGGCACAAAGACAAGAGTTCTCGAGTAGGCTGTAGTCTGTAAAATGAACAGAGGAGCGCAAGTTTTGGGGGAAAATGATCAAAGGATGCCAAACTTTAGGTCACTTATTGAAAAGTTGGGTAAACTCTCCATTGATTAAAAAAAGGAAAATAGGATATGTCGCAAGATTTTTAATTGTTAAAGGAAATTTCTTGCTCGGTTTGCTCGTTTTTGACTAAAATAATTTAGCTATTTATTTAGATTTTTACGTTTCACCATTTTTTTTGTGAAAACTATCAAAAAATATGTGATGTATTTTCATTGAACTTTTTTTGGAAATAAATGTTCCACATTAAGAAAACTTTTTAAAATAATTTTGAAGCTTAGTTTTTAACTATCGCTGTTTAAAATGTATATTTTAAAAAAAAAAAAAAAAAAAAAGGATGAAAGAGACTTTTTAAACCAATTTTTATTGATACAGCATGTTATACAATCTAGTCTGGAGAAAAAAATAAAAACTGAATTTCACAAACTCCATTGATATAAATCTATTTTGTTGGTTCATCATTAATTGATTTTTTTATTTAATTTTTTCAAATGATATACAAGTAACTTAGTCAAACCTTTAAAGTATTGCATTTATAGTGTTTGTAGAATCACAATCCACAAGTTTCTTTGAACCAATTGAAGCCTGCATTTGAGCTTCTGAGCATTATGGCAGGACACGCCCATTTGAAAAGCTGCATCATTAGTCTGAGAATTTTCAAGCATCCGCTTTTCTGATCCAATGCAACTTGAATTAAGAAATACTAAGTAAGGCTCCTGTTTCTTTGCCTTTGTCCGTGGGCTTTAGGATGTTGGGTGCCGGTCCTCCTGCCTTAGCAACCTAACCAAAGTTTAAATGTTTGAGCTCAGGCCACGGCACCCAAATTGCTACTAAAGTCGCACCGCAGGACCTCAGATTGCGCCTGTACTATTAACTTGACATTGAAACTGGCCACCCCTGACTCACAAACTGCATTCAGTGTGAACACAGCTTAAGGGCAATTCTATAGTTTTGAATGTTTCTCAAATCATTCAGACTTTCAAAATTTCAGTCACACACAGGCTTACAAGTGGAACAAATGAATAATTCAGTGGATGCAGCAGTCTATCAGAGTAACTAACTCCTCTGGTGTTTGGAGGCTATCTCAGATAGTTGTGTAAATCCAACAACCATGACGTGCTTAACAAAAAAAAAAAAAAGAACTTAAAAAAAAGAAACGGCTTAGCAGTCTTTACATTTTAAGGAATCTGTCTGATCCTTTAATTCTCCAGGCCAGACTAGATGATTCAGGGAATACCCGGTCTGTTTCATTGCAGCAGTTGCCTGGATACTATTCAAAAAAGACTTAACTGTGATATCTCAAAAATAAACCCAAGACAGCATATTTTTGGACTAAAGAGGTTTTTCTTTGACTTGACAACCTTTTTTTGTCTACATTTTTAAAACAGACCTATCGTTTTTGTGCAGTCTTTCAGGTTTCTGCTGGCATGTGCTTATAATAGATACCAACAGATGTTGAACATTTTCAAACTTCATGATTTTTAGTTTATTCTACCTGAGAGGACCTGTCCTTCATAATCCTGATCGTCACCACTAACCGCAACTTTTCATTTGTGTGTCACTTAAATATGTTACTCCACCATTCTTTTTTCGTTGGAAAAAAGTTGTGTTGCTTCTATCATTTTTACAGATGCCTCCTTCTGTTAAGGCTGGTAATGTGTGATTTAATCTTAAAATAATAAATGGTAAATGCTTTTATATCACTTTACTTCCTTCTTAGAAGGCCCAAAACACTTTATAGTGAGTCCCATTCACATAGTCACCTGCAATGGTTGTCTGACATTGAAGTCAAAGCGGTGGAGTTTGTTGTGAATGGTTTGTCTAGGAACCCTAATACCTTTGACATCTAGTCGCACACCTGTAGCTGTGGGAAATTTGCTAAACAATGTCTTGGTTGCAGAGCTCCTTAGCTACTAGTCATGATTGTGACCACTAACAGGGCTTCTCTGAAGAGTCTGTTACAAACTCTGCCAGTAGTTTTGTCGCTGGCGCTACTCATCGGTTAAGTGGCGTTGTGTGTTCATTAGGGTTGGGCACCGATGGGTTCTGATGCGGTTCCGGTGCTACCGCGGTTCTTTGGTTTCGGTTTCAGTTCCCTTTCGGTGCTTATTGCGGTACTTCAGTAATAAAAAATAATGCCTTTATCTTCCTAAATCCAAAGCAGAACGGCTTCAAACAAGTGCAGACTCCCTCCTGCCGTGCAGCTGTGCGCACGTAATATAAAGCATAATATAAAACTCTGTCTTAAATAAACTTAAACGTCCTTGAAATTTTAGCCTGACATTTTATTAAATTAAATCAGGAATGTGGCATTTATTTGCAGTTGTTTTTGGGCAAAAGCAATATTTTATTTCAATAAAATAAGGCGGAAGATAAATGTCAATCACACGGCTGCAAAGCGCAGCAGATGATGACGACCCACTGTGGTGGTGGGCGGAGCCGAGCCGAGCTTTCTGCTATTAGCAGCCCAACAAGGAGGAAACGATTCATTGTTTCATTTTGGGATGGGGCTCCAGCGTTGTTTAAAAATTGTGGAAACTCCACTATTCACAGCGAAAGTCCCGCCCACAGACGTTGCGGAAGCCGACCATCTTGGCGGTTTTATATGAGCCCGCCCACGAACACAAGAAAGTAAATAGATAGGCTGAATCGTAAAAAATCAGAAGGGAGTACAAGTGATTGACATGTCCACAGACAAATTAAACTTCAATGAACTTTGGAACCGAAATCCGGCACCGTTTGCAGCCGCATCTTTCGGTTTCGGTAGAACCGCGCAAATCATAACGGTTCCTACTTGGAACCGAACTTCGGTGCCCAACCCTAGTGTTCATTGCTGTTTAATGAACTTGGACTTGATAACAAAATCTGCTTTTTATATCCACAACTGACTTTGATGCTACATTGAGAAAAGGTTTTAATTTTAGAATGTTTGGGTTTAAGACCCAATAAGAAAGTCACACTGTACACATGAGGTGTGTCTATCATCCCAATATGAAGTAGTGCTGGGCAGATTGATCCAAAACATCAATAGTATCAATAGCAAATTGATATCAGTATCAGATCAATACTGATCCGCAGATATCGATATTTCCACTAAAACTATCCTGTATCAGCAAAAAGGACCCAGCTGAGTCGCTGCCTCAACCACTACTTGTTTGTTTTGTTGACTGTTTTGCTTTCACTTTTTCACTTTTTATTTAATTTCAGGAAAGGTTTCTTTTGTTAAGCTAGTTTCCCTTTTATTTAAAATATTGTCCTAATTCTTTTTATGAAGCAATAAAAAAATTTAAACGTACAAAAAAAAAAACATTTGCAGCAATTGAAAACACTTGAGATTTTAAGATTCATATCAGATCCATCGCATTCACAAAAAATATCGATATTGGTATCAATATTGGCGACATTGACCGGTATCAGATCGATACCTGAATCCTCAATACCGCCCAGTCCCACTATGAAGTGAAACATTTAGTGAATTTTTAACAACACCTTTAACTTATTGGGAGTAGTGTAAACAAGATTAAAAGTTTTTAATCAGGAACCTCCTCAAAAATATGAGGACACCATCACAGACATAAAGATTCAGAAAGTTGTTTGACAAACAAGGCAAATCAGCAGCTGAAGTGTTTGGAGGACCAAAATGCTGGAGGAAGAGTGCGTTCATTTGTCTGCTGTCCTCCTGTGGCAGTCATGTTCCTCGGGCTGATGGATGAAAGCAGAAACTCATCTCATGTCTAATTATTTATCTTCCCTCCAGAAGTGTTTTGTCTGCAGGTTGAAGAAAAATATGAGGCCTTTACTCTGACCAGTGACAAACAAACCAGAAGGATAGAAATAGCTGACGATCAGCTGTTTTCTTTTTAACACAGAAGAACAGCGTTCACACGTCTTTTTAATAAACCTGTGCTTTTATGTTTTAGCGTTGGAGCACATTTGTTATATAAAACTGCCGTTGTGCTTTAATTTATTTTGTGTAAGTGATTCATAATCAGGTTGACAGTGAGGTGAGGTCACGTTTTTCTGCGGTCTCACATCATGCCTCCAAACCTCAACCCCAGTCTGCATGTGTCAAACTGTTGTCTAATTCATACTTTGGCTTCTTAGCAGGCAAAAACACCTGATCCAGGTGTATCGGTTTTAAGCTACTAGTTATGGCGGCACAGAAGTGCAAATCACACCTATAAATCACTCAACGTAAAAACATTAAACACAAAGACAATATACAAAGCGAAACAATTAATAAAAAGTATCTCAATTTAAAAATCAAAGCAAAATTCCAGAAACCAAAGTGTAAAAAAAAAAAAAAAAAACTTTTGAGAAAAAAACTTCAACAAAAGTAATAATAAATATTATTATATAATAATAAAAAAAACTGGAAAAGGCCGGAAATTGCTAAAAAATAAAAAATGAATTGCGATTAATTTTTTAAAGTATTTGCCGACCACTTACTTACCCACTTACTTACCACTTATCTGTAAGTAATCCCAATATGAAATCACACCCAAAAATGTATATTTACATTTTTGTATTTTGAATTAATGCTGTCAATCGATACAAATAATTAATCAGACAAATCACTTTTTTGGATTCTGATTAATCACAATAATTGCAATGTTTGACTTGGTAAACTTTACATGAAAATATGCGGCTTCTGAACAAAAACAGGCCAGAGAGAAAATGTTTCCTTCATTTTCAATCGTCTTAAATTTTTTTAATTTATCACGTTTTAACCCAGAAGAATAAATTGTGTGCACAAAAAGAACATACAGCTTAAAGAAACGAACCTGCACACCTAAAAAAAAAAAATAGTGGTCACATAGCCCAAATGTTCTATATTAATTCAATTGTTTTTTTTTTTTAAATAGCACAACTTCACACAAAAATGTTTCATTGGTCTTCACGACGGTAGATTTACAGAAGTAGAAGGTTGGTCATAAAATATAAAATATTAACAATAGCTAAAAACTAAACAGACTAACTAAAACTGGTTATTCCTGCCCTTAGACCCTCCTTCCCAGTAAGGAAAAACTCCTAAAAACTTGATTCAGGAAAAAAAGAAGAAACCTTAGGGATGCCCACATGAAGGAGAAATCCTATCCCAGGACGGACAGATGATTTACAAATTAAAGAAGAATTTGCTTATCTAACTCTACAACTACTTATTTGAATAGAGTTCAACCAGATATATGGGGGACAGATGGGGACGAGGTCCACAGCCAAGATGAGCCAGAGGCGCGGCCCACGGAGAGGAACAGGAGCACAGACAATCCACTGGGAATCTGAAATACCTCGTTTTGTTTTTTTACTTTATACATAGATGTTTAGATCTTTGATATGTTTGTAGGTTGAGTCATTTGTACATCAGGGTCACCGTAGCAAAGGATTTAAAATGTTCTTCTGTAATTTACTGTAAATTTTACAATTATTTGTTTGTAATTGACTTCATTAAGTGTTTTTTTGCATGTGTGTGTGTTCTGGATATGTCAAAGTTCCTCATTCCATTCATACAAATGTGGGTGACAGCAAAATCAGTGTTTAAAACTGATTTGAGCAAATACATACATTATATAATGTCATAATCTACCACATTAAATGTAAAAATGGACATTTGAATTGAAATTGCTGTGTCTTGTACCTTAAACTGTATCTCTTTTTTAAATATTTAACACTAAACTCACCTTTGTGCTTTCACCTGTGTTGATATTATTATGCGGCAGTGACACACTTCAGTCTTCGGTGCAGGTATGAGGGACGAACTGCTGGGAGAAGGCTTTACTTTGAATTTGCACTCAGCTCAGAACAGAGCAGACACCTAGCAGGAGGCCTCCGAATCTAATAGAGGTCTCTGTCCTCGAGTGCTCTGAGCTGTTCTAATCTCCAATTCATGTATTCAAGATTAGAGCCCAATGACTTGGAGGAGCAGAGGCATGGCGTGCAGTGCTGGATGAAAAATGGAGAGAGAGAATGGAAAGCGTTGGGAGTAGAGAAGAACTGATTTTCCTCTCTGACGTCCACCAATCATCAGGTCATCAGGAGAGAATCTGGAGCTCCAAACAGACCTTGATCAAAGGGAATCCCCATCTGAATACCACATGAATCAAGAGATCATTTTAAATATATGCTGTAAAACTCTGAACAAATTAGTGTTTTAGTGATGAGATTTGAAAATCTCATTTTCTTTATATTATGTCTGGAAATTGTCAGTCTGATAATTCGTTATTGGTGGCAGAGGCCAGGCCTTCTCACCCCATATGTGCCAATGAAAGATTTAACAATGTTAGATGGTTATAAACCCCGCGGCTTCATGAAGAACTTGTGCCCCATCCGGAAAGCAGCCCGATGACACCTGGAAGAGGCTGCAGCCACCCCGTGACCTGGAGTGCAAAGACACGTTGGATGTTTGAATAAATGGATGGATTCTCGTTTTTTTTTTTTTTTAATAAATCCTCTAGGAGTCTAGCAGTGTGAAAAGCAGGACAAAAACTGAAATGTTTTGGTATCTTGCAGTTTACACCTCTCTGGAGGTAAAACAGTTGTTTAGTTTAAAACAAATGTTAGGTTCTGATCAGAAAGAATTTGAGGACTGCATTCACAGGAGATTGTGAAGATACTGAACATTAAAGTTCTCAGAGAGACACATTAATATTTGATAAATGCTATGAATTTTGCAACTTTAAATTCTAATTATCAATCCTTAAAAGTCTCCTGCTGATCATCATTTTTTAAAGCATTTCCAGTGTTTTTTTAGTTATGATTTTGATATTTTTAGCCAAAATCAAGTAACCTGTGTCGTTTATTTTGGACAGTTTCTGCAGAGACGCAGTAGCTCATTAGAAATGTGCCTCTCAGTTGTGGGCGGGACCGTTAGTGTAGAGTAACCCCACCCCTACTTCCCATCATCCATGTTTCCAACCCTTCATACTACTAAACTGACATACTATTGGAGCAATCCAGCTGTACAGTTTGACCCAAATGCTAGCTCAAACGAGAACAACAAAGACGTACGTGGATCTAGTCGTCTACAAGTGGATGCAGCAGAATGGAGCGGAGCAGGGAGCTTGTGGCTTCTACATCACACCCACAAGCTTTTTCAAACAGCATTTTTTTCATCTCCTCCTGATTCACAAGTTGAATGAAGAAATACCCAGAAATGCAATTTGAAGCTTAATTTTCCATTTTTTTGAAAAATGCCTCAAGAACATGTTAAAAATACTTAAAAAAACAATTTTCTTCTGAGGGGATCTTTAACACTGATATTTGATATTTAGATCCAGTGTTTACATTCTTTTAATGTAATTTCAGCAGAGTTTGAAGTAGAGAAAAGCAGCCTTGCAGTGAAATGTAACACTTTAAAGGGTTGAAATGTACATGCAATCATCATGAAAACAGCTGATTCTGTCACAGAAAAATAGCAGCTTTTCGTTTGTAATGTGTTGCAAAATGGTGCAAAGAGGATATGAAAAGCTGCTTTTCTCTGCGCCATGATCAGCGCTGATCACATAAACGGTTGAAGAGTTACAGTATGATAAATAATATGTATCATTTGGGTGCCATCAGTGACATCTCAGATATTAACTGGTTGAATCTGTACATGGAGGAGCTTTTCTAGAGAATATGACTAATGCAAATCCTAAGGAATTCTCAGTGTATGTGGGCCTCTGAAATCAAGATTTTGGAGGCTTTTTTTTTTTTCTGTTTTTGAGTCCAATTGAGAAAATATAGGAGTCTGGGAAGGGTTAACCTGCACCTGCCAAGACAAAAAAGGGGAGGAACTTCTGAAGTGAAAGCAAACAGAGAAAGCCAGACAGGTTTGATCACTTCTCGAGGGTAGTTTCGGCAAAGGCCTTTTTCCAGCAGGTAAAGTTTTTCCATTTCACACTATTTTTCTTTTTGTCAGCCTTAAGTTGAATGTTTTTGCTGTCTTTCTCTATATAGAAATGGCTTCTGACACAAGTCTGATGGCTGAAGAAAGTTTTCTTTGTTCCATCTGTCTGGAATTGTTTAACCAACCTGCATCGATTCCTTGTGGGCACACCTTCTGCCTGCAGTGTATCACTGACTACTGGGACACGCTTAGTACTTTACTCCATTGCCCACTGTGCAAAGCAGAGTTTTACCCCAAACCAATGCTTTGTGTTAACATTTTTATCAATGAAATGTCAAATAAATTCAAACACCGGACAGAAAAAAAATCATCGAGCACTCCTGGAGGAGCAGGAAGTGAAAGCGTGTTGTGTAACCTCTGCTCGGAGCCAAAGGTCGTGGCAGTAAAGTCCTGCCTTGTCTGTTTTATGTCCTACTGTCAAACCCATCTGGAGCCTCATCAGAGTAATGTCGTCTTGAAGAAACACAAACTGATCGCCCCGGTTAAGAACCTAGAGAGTAGGATTTGCAAAACTCATGGCGAGCCTTTGGAGTGGTTCTGCAGGTTCGACCAATCATTTCTCTGTGAGTCTTGTAAGGGTGGAAACCATAAAAAACATGTGATTGTGACTCTCGAGGAAGAAGCTCAAATGAGGAAAACTCAAATAGAAACAGAGCGGGAAAAGACGCATCACATGATCCAGACTCGTCAGAAGAAAATGCTGGAGATTCAAGACTCACTTAAAGCAAGCCAGACTGATGCAGACAAGGCGCTGGCGAGAAGCAGCCACCTGATGACCGCTATCACAGATTATGCTAGGAGAAGCCACGCAGAGCTGTGTGAGGTTATAGCAACAAAACAGAGCAAAGTGGAGGAGGAGGCTAAAAGATTCATGCAAGACCTGGAAGAAGAAATACTTCAAATCCAGCAGAAAAATCTGCATCTCAATGACGTTTCACTGACTGATGACCACCTGACGTTCCTCGAGAACAATCTTCTTCTGACTTTCTCTTCAGCAGAGGTGAAAGACTGGTCTGAGGTTCGGCTCAACTGTAGCCAGTTTGCAAATCAAGAGGCTTTACATGAACTGGAAACAAGAATCCAAAGAGAAATCGACTTCATGTGTGATCCTACCTTCAAAGAAAAGCAGCGGCACGCTGTGGATGTGACGCTCCATCGCGACACAGCAAACCCATTCCTCAGCGTTTCTGAGGATGGGAAACGAGTCGCACATGCAACCCAAATTAACTTCCTCAAGCTCAAACAAGAGATGTTTGATTCTGTCTATAACGTCTTGGCAAAAGAGGGATTCTCATCTGGAAAATTTTACTATGAGGTTGAAGTGAAGGGTAAAACTCAGTGGTATTTGGGTGTTGCAAAGGAGTCAATCAACAGGAACGGGGATATAAGACTTAGCCCAAAGAACGGATACTGGACTATTTGGCTAAGAAAAGGAAATGTGCTCACAGCCAATGCAGTCCCTCCCATAAACTTGCAGGTGAGGGCCATTCCAACGAAGGTTGGGGTGTTTGTTGGTTACGAGGCAGGTCAGGTTACCTTTTACGATGTACATGAGAGGGCTTGCATCTTCTCCTTCACTGGATGTGCCTTCACCGAGAAGCTCTTCCCTTTCTTCAGCCCATGTGCCAGTGACGGAGGCAGAAACTCCGCTCCCTTGATCATCACTCCTGTCACACACACTGGCTGAGAGATTGTAAAGTGAGGCTTTACCAGGGGATCACACATCTGAAAACCCAAATATATTCTTCTTAGAAGCAGCTGGGTTCTTTTTTTTTTCATCTGTCCATCAGTGTCAAGGCAGGGTGTCAGTGTTTCCTGTCCTGCAGGGAACTGGAGATCCCTGGCAACAGTCTCCAAGTCACCATGGAAAGACACGTGTCGGGGATAGAGTTCAATACTTGTCATAATGATGCAGTTTAAATTGTAACATTTTAGA
This sequence comes from Oryzias melastigma, assembly GCF_002922805.2. Taxonomy (NCBI): domain Eukaryota; kingdom Metazoa; phylum Chordata; class Actinopteri; order Beloniformes; family Adrianichthyidae; genus Oryzias; species Oryzias melastigma. The sequence continues at coordinate 6,913,613 of NC_050521.1, read as the reverse complement.
TTGTTTGTTGCAAAAAAAACCTAAATAATACAAAGTATGCAGACGTTGATACACTAAAAGAAAAGAGAGAAAAAAAATGCTGTACCAAGTCCTGTATTCAACCTTCAAACATCTTATTGCCTGAATTTACAAATTTAGTCATGAACCATTATTATTTTTACACGAAATATATCTAAATGTACTAAATCTGTGTGTTTTTGTTTCATCTGTAAACCCTGGGGGTCAAATTGTATGAAAGTCTGATGTTTACAATATAATTATTTTTTAATTAAATAGTTAAAAGTGTGAAGTTTTTATATTTGATTTATTGACTAACTAAATCATTCATTTCAATAGATGGATAGATAGAGAGATAGACCTTTTTTTCTATTGCAGTCCTGAATTTGAGTCTTGTTAATAAGTCACACCTGATTTCACATAATTGATTCAGCTGCTCCCATTTACCTAATTACCTCGCCTCACTACAGTTAAGTTAATTCTCTGGGTTCTCATTGGCTGATTTGTTTTTACTCATATTTTTACCTTTTACATTGAGGTTCAGGTTGGATTTTGTTTTGTCAAATGTCTTTTATTTCTTAATCTATTTCAATTTTGGAAACATGGGTCACTAGCCTCCTCTTGTAAGATACTAGTGGTGTAAAATTCAAATCCAGAAGACCAGTTTTGTGTGTATATAAAATAAAATAAGAACAGCTTTGGAGAATTTTGAATGTGAACATTGAGTGTCAGTAAAGCTACACATGCACTTGGTGTGTTCTAAAAAGCATGCTTAGCCCATTGTGTTTAAACTGGTCTACCAATAAGGGGGTTCTTGTAACACAGAATGTGAATGTAGCTTTACAAAGGCACAACAAAAAACAAGATGTAGCCAGAAAATGGAACTACAGAAAGACAAACTTCTCTAATCAAACTTTCTCCAAAATACATTTTCAACTAGTAATTGTGAAAGTAAAAGTTGAAGCAAAAGGGTATTTATTAATATTTCAAAAGATACTGTATTTAAGTTACAAGTTAATTTAAAAAATATATTAAATTAGGATATTTTGGTATTCACCTACATTACTTCTTTTTGCTCCTTTTTCAAATCCTGATGAAATTGGGTTTTCCTTTGAGCATTACCTCTTGTGTGCAGCTTTAGGACACTGGTTGCCATTTTTGTGATCACTTTAGTTTTAATCTCCCCAAAAAATGTATTATAGTTCTTCACTGTACAGTAAAAAAAGAGATATCGTCCCTCTACACTTTCAGAGGGTTTACCCAACCCAAAAGTCCAGAATTCAAAATCACATTTCAGCTTTAAAACAAAGGTTTATGGTAGCTTGTGACTATACTTTACTGTCGCTATTTTACTGTTTATTAAAGCATATATTTCTATTGAGTTTTTCTTCCTGTTATCCAATAACAATTGTAAAGCATCATTATGAAGATGCTGGAGCCTAAATATAGAAGCTTAAGTCAAACTGTCATGGAAACAAGCTCATTATAAAGATGCTTGGCACCGTTTTTAGTACGAACGTTTCTCTCAGCTTTCAGCAGCACTTTTACTTTGAAAGTACAGTAATGGTGTAAAATGCAACGGTGAACGCAGCAAAGCAGGAGCTATTTATTATGCCCAACAATTACTGCATTGTTAACAGACAGATTCAGACATGCAAAACCTTTTTTTTTAACACAGCAGCAGTTTTCTCTTTTTTAAACTAATCTGTTCAATTTTGTTTGATTCTTAAGCACAACAAAGAAACAAAACAGGCCATTATGTGAAATGCTGACACCATCAGAAAAAAACCTATTCTAGCAGTTTGTTAATAAAAATAAACCCTGATAAGGCGTTAAAAAAGACACAGGATCAAAGGTTACCAATGAAAAGCCACAGATTAATGTGGTTTCCATTAGATGTATTGTGCCTATTCAATGATGTTGCATTTATTAGTATCTGTGGCTGCTGAACTAATAATGCATAATTTGTTCAAGCAGCAAACACAAGCAGCTCTGAGCATTTTTATTTGGCTATACATGATCTGAAAATGTATTTATTTTAAATGATAATTGCCAATTAAACACAATTTTCTACACCACATGGGTACACAAAAACATTAACATTACTAATTCCTTTATTATTTTAGAATTGTCAAAAATGCACTAAATAAAAATGTAGACGGGAAAACACCAATAGGCCATGACAGCAAAGCAGAAGAATTATGAATGATACCAAAAATTGATTAATCAATACCTAAAATTGATTATTTTTCTTCAATATTCATCTACTTTTGCAGTCAAAAATAAAAGCAAGCAAATTCAAAAAATTTAAAATTTTTATTTGAGAAATGTTTGTTTATCCATTTTTTAAAACCAATTCTTATATAAAAAACTGCTAATCGTTTCTTTAAATTTTAATGTACTTTTTTTAATTTATAAAAATAGAAATGCAACAATTAATCATTCAAGAATCAGACAATTTTCTAGACCAGGGTCACCAACCTTTTTCAAACTGAGAGCTAGTTCATGGTTACTGAGTCATATTAAGGGCTACCAGTTTGAAATAACACATTTGCTTAGTTTGCCTTTAGTCATACATTATTAATAAAGAATATCGATACTCCTTTTTGTGAAGACACAGATTTCTCATCATAATTATCAACAATGACAACAAGCAGATCAGTATTCAGCACTTTATTATTTTCAGTAATTGTTATATGTCTAGATGATCACTTATATCACTACATTTCATGGGAAAAATTTTTGATTTTTTTATTTTATTTTAGATGTAGCTCACAAATGAGTTGTGTTATTTTTAGAAGAAACCTGCGGGCAACTTCTGTGGTTGTTGACCTCTGTTTCTATAGATGTTTAGCCCTTTCTAGTGCTACACAGCTTTGAATTTAGCGGGGTTTCCTTTCACTCTCATTTATATGTATAGGTGTGAGATTAGTCTTTTGGGTTCAGCAAAAATAAGTATTTGCTCAAACGCATTAATTACTCCTAAAGACCTATTAAAGAAAATATGCATCAAACTACTTCTGCCACAAACTTGCCTTAATTACCTTTTGAATTTTTTATCACTGGAAATAAATTCAGGCATAAATGAGTTAAACTTATTTACTTATTTACTTAAAGTATTTTTCTTTGAAAAAAAAAACACTACACTACAACATTAGATTTAATATAAATAACCTTTTTTTCTAGTAAATAAAAAAATGCTCACATTTATTATTTTGGGAATTTGGATATTAGTGTCAAAAGATAATTTTATTGAAAAATGACTTCGTCAGAAAAGGCAAAGAAAATAGGAGTTGTGATCTCAGTCATATTGGTCATATTAATCACTGGGATAGTTTGGGCATCTGTTTGTCATTGGATCGCATATAATCTTTTTCTAGTAATGCTCATGAACTTACAAACAAATCCATTTTCACTAAAAGAAGGTTAAATGTTTGTGCAGTATAATTTGCATTTTTTTCTTTTTTTTTTTTTTTTTTAGGAATCTACTCTTATTTAATGACATTTAAAATGCACCAAATGACATTCAAGGGCAACTAAGGAAATTCAGTAACAAAAGATTTTCAGAATCTGACCAACAAAATCCGACTGACTTTCATAGTTACATGGTTAAACTGGTAAACTGTAGAAGAACATTTTTTTAGAGTAAATACCCTCGTGAAGAAAACATGGAAGCTGTTTGGAGAACTATTTTAAGTACAATCCCTAAAGTTCATGTGCATGAGATGTCACTTGGAAAGAGTCACCTTTTTCCCAGAAGAACCTGGCTCACCAGATGCTAACATTTCCACAACCAGTAAAAGTAGAAGATAAATAACTGAAGCATCTGTTAGAAAATAGATCAGTTCAGCAATTTAGAGGAGATCAGAGTAAACAAAAGTCTAAAGTGGAGAAAGATGCTAAATGTATTCAAAAGTGACCCTAAGCAGTCTAGACCACTTGTTTTCTCCAAAGGTTTGCACAAGGTCAGCTTTAAGAGAAATTGTAGATATTTCTAAATTGAAGCAGAATGTTTCACCAGAGCTGAAACCTGAAGGATTTTGTTTATTCTGTACTGTCTGAGTGTGAAACTTCCTGTAGAGAAATTATTAACCTTTGGGGAATGATGGAGCATGGTTAATGGTAGAAGAGAAATGTAAATTAAACTGCCCACAATAAGTTAGTGCTTCTCAATGGAAAAAACAATGTTTGTTTCACTTCACTGATTTTAGGGGTAAAGAGGTAATTGCATGGGTCTTATCATGTACCATGTGCCTTATATATTGGGGCCAAAACCCCCAAAATCTAAAAAAAAAAAACCCTTTTCAATATGGGATCCATTTCAACATTCTGTGGGAATAAAACACTGATTTTGTTAGTAAGTCATTCCAAGTTCATCGTTCAAACAGCCTTGAACGGTGTCTTTTAATAGACGAGTAGTGCTGCCTGCCCACAGTAGAATGTCTTTGGGTTGGTAGTAGACAGTCGGCTGTTGCAGGTCAACTTGGTGTATCTTAAAGTGTCGTCAGCCGACTTACATCAAGACGCCGAACCACTGGCAGAGTTTGTGACAGACCCAGGAATGGAGCCCTGTGAGTGACAGCTATGCAGACAACCATGACCAGTCCAGTACCAAGTACTGGCTCCTCTAATACCAGGACACCAGGGTGAAAGTTTGCATTGGACACAAGACCATGTGACCACAATGCAGCAATGGTCTACCATCCAGTTTGCTGATGAGTTTCGGGTCACATTGCACAGAAATGATGGTCGTCAGCATTGCTGGAAAGGACAAGGTGAGTGATATGGTAAATGTCTGGTACTGGTATATCTTCTTTGAAGGCTCAAAGCGCTTTACTGTCACAGACCCATTCGCCAATTCACACACACATTCGCACACTGGGGGTGGCTCCAATGCCGAACACTGACGCCAACCTTCCACCAGACTAGGGGCAATTTGGGGTTCAGTGTCTTGCCCAAGGACACTTTGACACATGGGCGGGAATAAAACCCGCAATCTTCCGACCAGGAGTCGACCGCTCTACCGCTGAACCACGGGCACCCGTATGCCGAGGTAAACACCTTGTCCACCAAGAGTTGGCTTTGGTGGAGGTGTAACAGTCTGGGCAGGCATCACCAGTCAGAGCAAAACTGATTTGGCTATTTTAGATGGCCCAGCCACTGCTTATTCTGACCTCAGAGACATCATGGAACCAGCATCATCCCCCAATTCCACCTGGACACCCTCAAGGATGATAATGCTCCACCACATCGTTCCAGAGCTGTCACACGTGGACTTCAGGAAGTGGAACTGCTTTGTATGCTATAGCTAGCAGTCCCCTGACTTGAACCCCATAGAGCACATTTGGGAAATTGACTGTATATAGAGAAGGGGACAAAGCGGGTGTGACGCAACCCCTTAAAAAGCCTTACCTCCAGCTCCAGCGAAATGAAGCCAATTCAGTTGCCATTTTTCCAGAATATAGATGTCGCCATGTTGGAAACAGAAGATAGTGATTAGTTTCGAGTTGGTCTGAGTCAATATTTATATGGCAACTGCTGTCGCCAAATACGAATAAGCTTGAGTCTACACCCCTTTCACTGAAAGTGAACTCGTTAGAATCTGTCAATCAAACATTGCACAGGGGCAGTGGGCACCATGTTTTTTTACTGAGGCTTGTGATTGGTCAGTTTTTGTGGCAAATTGTGGAAATACCTGTTATTGGTATGGTCCATTTCTGTTATCTAGTCCTAATTTTTAGGGTAATAAATATAGAACCAACAAAAATGGTGATTTTTCTAATATATCATTAGTAGTTTAAATTGAACTTTTAGATATTTAATTTCTGACCAAATAGGAAATGTACTTAAGTAAAAAACAATATTCGTAACTTAATAACGTAAACTTAGTTCAACATTAAGAGAATATGTCACATTGAATCTCCTAACAATTCTTCACAGAGCCTTGATGGCTGCAGTTTCTACAGTAGATTTTTCAGTGACGTCTTTGGGAAAATCACAACTAGTTTGAAACTTTTCTCCTCAACAACACATGTTTTCTGCTACTCTGCCTAAACACAGCTGAATTTAGCTGATCATTAAGATCTGCACAGCCCTGATAATGACACTCATTAAGGCAGGTGTGTCTGAGCAGTGAAACTGAGAAAAGCTGTGCTGAAGACCAGAATTAACAAAACCGTTTATGTAAACCAATGTAGTTCTTTAGGTACTGTTACAAGTGCAACCAAATACAAGTGCATCAAAACAGGAATAATTTGTGGATGTTAATGAAATGTTCATGATTGGCTCAAAACTTTCAAATTAACTCAGATTAAAAGAGAAAAAAAAGTTAAAAAGGATTAGCTGGGTCACAAATCAGAGAAAGTTGAATAAAATCTCCCGGCTAAAAGGTGACACATGGGTCTTTGATTCTGAAGTGCAAAAATGAGGTCAAAAGAGGTGAACAGTTTAGAGTGTTGGCAGTGGGAGATGAATTACATGTTCGTAATGCTTCCTGCAGCCCATTTCTCTGAAATAGGGAGACACGCTGTTCATGGTAGAGAGTACATGTAAGTGAACTATCTTCAGTTGTCACACATCTACGTTCTAAAATCCAGTTGACAGTCGAAAGTTCAGATTTAAATGAACATTTTATTCAGAGTACAATTTACATTCACTTAAAGTAAAACAGTTTTGAAGGGACAACTGTTTACCAAAAACAAACAAGTAGTTGTGTTTCATCCACATTGACACCTGTGTCAGTTTTTTTCCATAAGCAATCTAATAACAATCCTCACCTATTGTGGTCGTGTGAAGTTACTTACAATTTTTTGAGAGAATTGTACAATTTAATGCTGATTCTGCCTTTTCTAATTTTATCTTTTACTATTAGATTGTTATTTTTACTTTGCATAATTTGACCAAAAGTATGGTAATGCTTTCTTTTTCTTGAATGGACTGAAGGCCAAGATTGATTCTCTGTTTCCCCACGTGGATCATATCGAACTCTCCCTTGGGAAGATGGAAATGGAGCAGGTTATGGTTCGGCTTGGAGGAAACCATGAAGATTGACCTGGATAAGTGACTATTTTGCCACAAAGTCTTACCTATGGACTTTCAGCAGGTAGACAGAAACAGGCTGCCTGCGCCTTAACAGGCTTCCCTAATCGGACCTTCCCAGTCCAAGGGCACTCTCCCTCGGCCATACCTAAACAAATCCGCTGAAAGTGCCATAAGCAGAGCTGGGTGCTCCCTCAGGGTGTGCAGTGAAGTGGTGTGCAATTATGCATGACTACTAAAAAGGTCTAGCCTGGTGTGGGGGGCACTGTGTGTGTGGATCTCTATTGCAAAACAGGTCAAAGATGACCACTTCGACAAACAGAATCTCAAAAAACTATTGATCCCTTTATGCCATACCCTTACGTGAAACACAAATATACTTAGGCTGAATCCAAAGTCTTTTTCAACCCCTACAGCTTCTCTCAGCCTACATTTAGCTCTCCAAGTGGAGAGTTACAGAAAAATAGTGTCTTCAAATTCAGATGACACCACTCTTGATGGCATCACCATTATTCACCATCATCTGCATAGCGTGTAGCTGCCAGCTCCCAGACAATACATAACAACATTGGTTTTATAACTTTAAAAAGTCATTACTTGCATTTATATAAAAGCTTCTATGCTTACACCACATGAAGAAATAAGTTTCTCCTCCACGGCACAGCGTGATACCCAATGAATCTGGATATGCAAATATCAGGTAATCTAACTCTAACCTCTGAGTGTGCCTCTCATTACAGGATTAAAGGAAGTAGTGATTTCTCAATAAAACAACATTTGAGTCAAGCTTATGTGTGTATGTTACAAATCCTATATGTGACATAATATAATGCTTCATAATCCACATAAATAGACCATCAAATTCTATAAGAGCTAATAGCTGAAACACTATTATTTCATTGGGTTTGGTCTCAAAGGAGTCGGGGAACTTTCTTCTGTGAAAGCTAAAGTTTGGTTTTAGATATTTCAATCCATTTGCTCTTGAAGCTGTGAAAATATGTTTTACGTTAGAGGAAATTAAAGAATTGTTCTTTGCGTTTTCAAAATGTAGTAGAAGGCTGATGCAGAGTTACTCCATATCATCCACAAAGGCTTATTTCTGTCGTAAATTCAATCAAATTCAAGGGATGGTTGCTCTGAAGGTGTCAAGCAGAGATGAAATGCATATTAGCATAAATTCACACAAGTTTAACATTTTAAATCCAGGTCAGAATATTATTTTTGTTTAAGAATGAGATTGTGTGTTTAATTCAAGTTTAGTGAGCATGCATGTTTTTTAAGGCACCCTGTGTAATGAGGTGAATTTCCTTCATTAGAATCCCCTAACAAGGCTAAATCCACATTGTTATTCACAAGTCAGGACTCCGTCAGCTACCCTCAGAGAGTCGGTAACCAAAGACTGGAAAACAGACATGGCATCATTTGACCCAGACATTACAGCTGTTGTCCTGCAGATGTTTGTCATTAAGCTGTCTGTCCTTCTGGGAATGACTTTAGAGTCATGGCCAGCACAGGAAAACACTAATCATGGCCAATCATTGTTCTGCCATTACTGAGCCATAACCATTAGCCTGATGGAACAATGCTCTGGTGAATTCAGTTGTTACTGGGCCTATTATTATCCTCTCACCTCATGCAGGATTCAATATATGTCTGGTACATGTGCACAACATGCTGTGGAGCAATCTTTAGCTAATGTAACTGCTCAATGCTGCAATGATTCCTTTTTTAAGTGTTGTTTAATTCCTAGAATTACCATAACCAAAAGTAGTCCTTGTTAGCATCTACAACAAGAGCTGTGGAGTGTTGATCGGGATGCTGATAGATGTTTCTATGAGAAATAGAAAAAAACAAACAAAAAATCTGGGCATGACAACAACTAGTGGAAATCATAGAAAAATCCCCCACTTACCCTTGAGGACTGTATTTATCCTCATTTATCCATACCAAGCCTGAGTGTTCTGCCAGATAAGGGTCCTGCACTATCTTATTTTGGAACTTTTCTGGACAAACATCATGGTTGTTGACCAGGAAATTGGCTATAACAATTACAGGCTTGAGTTTTTCATTTGTTTTTGCGTTCTTCAATTTTCTGTAGCTCCTGCGGCAGTCTTTGATATTTCTGGAGCTTTTCATGTCCTCATTCATATGTTGCTATGACCACAGTCTTCCTTCCATTGTGTCGTTCGTTTGTATCTGCAGATCCAGTCAGATCTCAATCTAGGTTTGTTTTGTTTTTCAAAAAGAAGAATCACTGTGACACACATGCACATGACTAATCTTTATTTAATACATATATATATATTGTTTTTAGATAGGAGGATTTTAACCCTTTTACACCAGAGCAGCTCCAGTGTTCTTTGTGCTTATATGCAACACTTTACAATATTAACATGTTTACACATTAACGGAACACAACTGATTCTGAAAAGGAGAAAAACTATTTAGCATCAATATGCAACACTTAACAACTGTGTACTATGGTGCTGTGTTCGATAATGCAGCAAACATGGGTTCTTAGCATACGGTGTTCACACTGCTGAAACATGTACTTACAGTTGGTGTGAAATGTGGAAGTGGTGCAAATTTTGTGAATCTTGCCCTAAGATTTTACTTTCAGCTCCATTCTGACAGTGGCGGTCTGTGCATTTCAGAGCAGAGCCTTCGGTCTTCCTCTGCAAATAATATGAAGTATTTTATGTTTCTAACATAATCCTGTTATGTATGAGTATTATTTTATGGAGCAATTCCATCATAAATGGATCATTTATATAGACTGAATTCACTACCATTGAACATATTGTAAATACAAACTGCACGTCCAAGTCTCCTCCCAACAGGCATCAAAGCACAATTGCCAACTTACTCAACTCGAAAAGAAGCATTTTTTGTCTAAGAAAATCCAACTTATTTAAAGATGAACTATATCCATACAGGAAGTTCAGAAGTTCAGCGGGAGGTTTCCCTGCAAAATCCGGCATAAGACATCAGAGAGCTGTGCTAAACTGGAGACGGATGCGTGTAAAAAGTTGCTCCTGAAATCTCTGAGTGTCGATGAGGATGATAAACACTAGTTTATCATGGTCTTGAAACCTGTTTTTTGTCTGGGAAATGATAATGTCCGAAATCCTGACATGAGGCTGTTGGTAATGAGACGCTGCAGCTTAATGTGTTGGGAGCAGCCGTGATGCATTCGGCGGCGGAATAGAAGTTCTCACACTGGCCTCTTTGTAGTTCAACATTGTCACAAAACTCCGTTAACTGACCAGACGGAACAGCTGGAAGGCTGAAAGTGGTGGACAAATCCTTTTCTGTGCTGTGACAGGCTCGCTAACTTCATGGTTGATCCGTCTTTTTTGACGATTTCCAGTTTTTCCAGATAAGTACATCTTAAGAATGGCTTACACAATAAATAAACAACTAAATCAATTTCTACGCCTTCTTCTATTATTAACTGCAAAACAGCGAGTAATTAGACAAAAATCAAGTGCTACTGCCTACGGCCTGAAACAAAGTATAGAAAAAGTTAGCTTTTGGTAGCGCAAGCTTTGACCGTCCAATCAGAGGCGGTGATGTTATCATCCACCTTCATGAAGTGACATGAAGAGACTAACTCAAATTCTGGTTGGTTGAATCAACGTAAATGCCTTTAATCCAGATATGGCTTTGGTTTAACCACCAGTGTTTTTTATGGAAAGTCGTTGCAAAACAGGAAGTGAGGATGGAAGCACTGACTGTATGAGTGTAAGATGTTCAGGAACCTAGCAAGAAGCTGAAGGGTTGAAATCTGATTGGTTAGAAACTTTCATGTAAAAAAAAAAAAAAAAAAACTTTCTGACAGCACTGCAGCTGTGAGAGAAGCTGACAAAACAGTTGGAATAATCAAAAATATATTTTGGACAAATGTGTGTATATATAAATGAAAACTTGGTTTAGTATAATTCTAGTCAAGGACAAACTATAATTATTAATTTCTTTTCTATGATCACTTCGAACGGTTTGCACTTTCATGAATTAAAGGAAACATTCCATACATTAGTGCCAAGTCAGAGTCCCCGATTGGTTAAAGTTCAACTTTTGTACGCATTTTGTACGGAGAGCCTGAAAGTGGACATCAAAATGTATGTAGAGTTTTGAACATCTAAGCCCAAGACATGCATTATGTGTTTCCATAGACTTTTCATAAAAAGTGGCCATATAAACGCATGTGGCAGAGGCCGGTGTGATTGTAGCATTACTGTTGTAAAGTGTTGCAGATCACCACAAACCACTTCTCTTATCTTCAGAATCATTTGTAATTGCATTAAATGATTAATGAGTTATGTCAGTTTAAAGAGTGTTTTTATCCTGCTGAGGTAGACAGCTCCAGTGTAAAAGGTTTAATACCCACTGCTTTGAAGCAATACATTTATAGGTCTAATATGACAGTTTCTTGAGTCCGGATGAGCCCATTGTTATCTTGACTTTAAAAATGCTCTTTGAAATTCTTTGGTCTTGCCTCAGCATTGGCCACATTATGGTAAATTTAGGCATTTTTGTTCAATGCTTTTGGTCTTGACAAGATGATGGAGGTGTCTTGTAAATCAACGCTGAGTCATTGTCATGCATAGATAGCGTGATTTTAATTTAACATACTGATGCACAGAATAATACATGCAGTGAGGAAATACCTTTTATAACACAACTCAATTACATTTTTTGGAAAATGGCACAAACATGTGAAAAAGATAGCTTAAGGAAATGATTTACTTCACGATGAGGGACCCCAGAGACATTTTTATTAACCAATTGAGGCTTCTGGAGAGTAGTGATGGAATTCTGAATCATGAACTGGATAATAGAATGTACAGTTGAGATGATGGTAAAACAAAAATTAATGTTTGTTTTGCTTTCTCTTCTAATTTTCTTATCTCTTGAACTGGATTTTTTTTATCACATTGCTCTGCCATAAAAATTGAATTTTGAAATAAAAATATAATTTTATTATATGTGTGGGAATTATGTTTTATGTTTTTATGTACAGCACTTTGAGCCATTTCTTTTAACAACAAATTGAAATTGAATTTAAATCTAGGAACTTACTTTTTTTTTAAACTATAATAAAAGACGTTTTTGACACTTTGAATGGGGCTGAAGTCTTCCTCTGCCAAAATTCATCAAGTGGGAAAGAAGGAAGAAGAGGTGAAAAATACCAGATGCTCTAAGATTTCTGCCAGCCAGGAACCTGGGTTTCACTTTGCAAAGAAGAACTCCATAGTCTTTTCCAGTTACAGTTTAGATTTGTTTTCAGCAAACTTGTAACACAGACTCTCATGAGCAACAGAAGCTTGCATGCTTGTGAGGTAGAGTGACTTTTCTAGGAATTGGAAAGCACAGGCTGGATTCCCACTCTAAGCATGATACTGAACCCCACGTTGCTCCTGGTGGTCTGGCTAGAGCCTCACATAGCAGCTTCAGTGTGTGAATGTCTGTACTGTACATGGATGAATGACACTTGTGGCTTTAAGGCGCGTTAAATTTTACCAATTAGCGTGCACAAGATATATAATTACTGGAAGAAAAAGAAATTGAGAAGCAATCTAAGTATGTTATAGGATAATTTGTTCAGGCCAACCTGGCTATCTAACAACCAGTAAAATGTGCAACGTCTATAAAGTCTAAAACCAAATTCCACCATCTAAGAAAATCACAAACCTAAACTTTTTTTTTCAATAGTTTAATATAGATTAGAAGCAAACTCTTTCTGTGAGCCTTTGGGGGATCTAGTTAGTGGTTTATGAAAGTGCAGTCAAGCAGGGTTTTTTTAGGACATTCCTACCACTCTGTGTCTTATTATAAATGTGATAATGAATCTTCTCCATCATTACCACGAACAGACTGGTTCATGCTCATTTGTAAGTCTGTACAACTGAAAATGCACAAAAAGATGTCTTAACTTGGCTCAAACTTGAGTGTGTTCTCTCTGACTCACCTTTATATTTAATTTGTAAGTTACTGCAAATATATACATACATATATACATTTTACTTACTTTATAGATACAAACAGTTTTCTTAGTATTGTACATTTGAATGAGTGAAATGGGTCAAATGTTGAACGCTGCAGGAATGGAAGGATGTGTGAAGATCCAGTAGAGAAAAGTCAATGTTTCTCTGCAGGATTGGCAGTTGTTTCAGCTTTCTCTGGTTCACTCCAGCCTGTAGTTGAACAGCTCACACACCAGCACAGACAATACTCGCAGAAGAACTTCAACACAAGTGCAAGCTGACTAATTGAGCGTTTGAGTTTCAGTTTATTTGTGTTGAGTAATTTCATCTACAAAGCACATGTCAGGCGGCAGCAGTGAATCACACACTTGAACATAATTAGATAATGATATAAGTGGCTTGTGTTTTACTGATGGAAGATTAAAAGTTTTGTTTTCATTACAAAAGTAAAGATTTTCAGAGACACAGAGCAGTCTGAAAGTGTCCTGGACTGCTCAGTCCTCTTCACTCTACTTAAGTCTACTTATAGTCAAATTGTGTTGCCATATCTTTGTTTTCCATTATTTTAATTTTGTCCTATTTGAGGGTTTTTCTTTTTTAATCCAAGTATTTTAGTATATCTAATAATTGTTGCCCTTCAAGTGGTCCTAAATGACAACTACCAAGCCTTAAGCATTGAAGTCAAACTTTTGTGATGTATGCAGAAATATTCAAACCCTTACCAATGGAGAGGCTTAGTGCAAGGTTAAGGGCTAATGTAGATATTTTTTTTAGCCCTTAATGGAATACTTGCCCAGGGATCTCACTATCATTGTTCAAAGGGGCGCGGGATCACTGGAGTGGCGGGCCAATACAACTATGTCTATGGGCCTGATATGTCTATCTTCAGTTTTCCCACTGACTAGAATTCTTACCTTGAGTATTGACATTAGGAGACTGTGAGAAGGTGAATGGTTTCACATAATTAAGTTACGTATGGATTATTTTAATTTATTTCATTGTTTTACTTGAGGCTACCCAGTGTTCTGTGTTTCTGTTTTATGGTTTTGTACAAATAAGCTAAAATGTGATTACAAAAAAAAAAAAAAACTTTTGACAAAACAAGTACAGGAAACAGTGTAAGCATGAGTGGGTTCATGCTAATATTTGTTTCAGTACATTATTATTATAAACAGTTTCTCATCTTTTGATCGATTGTAAAACGGTTCCCAGTGGTCTTTTAATTATAATTATGCCATTTTTACCCTAAATCTTAACACCTGTATCGGGCTCTATAGGGCATAGTTTCTGCAGAGCGGCAGTAGTTTATTAGAAATTTGTCTCTGAGATGTGGGCAGGACTTTTGGCATGGAGTAGGCCCGCCCCCACTTCCCATCACCCATCTGTTTACACGCTCTCATGCTAGCTTACAGCCTCTCACACCCCCAACCTTACATTACTGGTGCAACAAAAATGGCGAGCAATATCGGGAGCAGTTTTAAGACAAATGCCAGATTAGAATAGGAAAACAAAGACGTACACGGATCTAATCATCTATAAATGGATTCATCAGAATGGAGCACAGCAGGGAGCTTGTGGCCCACCTAGCATTTTTTATTTGTCACAACTACTTTTTCAAACGTAACTTATTTTGTTTGAATAAAGAATACTCAAGAAACAATTTTAAGTTATCTCCTTTATGTCCTCCACCATCAGAAAAATGCCAAAACAACATGTTTAAACACCAAAAACACAATTTTCCTCAGTGTGAGGCTTTAAAGGGCCTATATTGTTCTATTTTAAGGCTTTCAGAGTAACTCTATCCATTCATAGGATAATATATTCCATTTGTAAAACTAAAAAACAGTTTTTAATGAAATATGAGTTATTTTTGCAAGCTCTTTTTTCAACTCATCAAGCTGTGAAGCACCATCTTTCGCTCCTTTTTATGACGTCAACCCAGAGCCAGGGTTGCTGGAGCCTATCCAGCTATTGCCGGGTGCTTGGCAGTCCATCACAGAGACAAACACTGACATTCACACCTAAAGACTAATTTAGAGACATTAGAAACATGTTAATTCCAGCATGAGTGTCAGGTGACAATCACTTGACAACTGTTTACAACAAGGTTCCACTGAAGGGGGAGTCTGGGGTTCCATTTGTCCCAAAAATATGTTTTTGCGTCCACTGTCTATATCTTTGGTCCATTGTTTATATCTGTCTACTCTTCATGTTTGAGTACAGTGAATGAGTTTATGGTTTAGACAGATTTTAAATTGATTTAAGCAGAAAGAGACCAATGCCAGAATGCAAAGTGGGGCTCTCTGTGAGGAATCATAACATTGTAGTTTCACTCAAATTAATTTCAAATTATACAGTCATTTGTGGTAATCATAATGTTAAATTATTGTTGATAAATTAAATTGCATGTATTAATAATGAGCAACACTAACAGTTTTATTCAGAACACGCACTTCATAATTCAATGCTCAGTTTATCATTTTTATATCAATGAATTATCTTTCAGTATACCTAAAAGAAGGACTGCTCTAAGCCAATCAGCATTCTCTTTTAAAGTGGTAACTGAGTGGAATAAACTGCAAATGCACTTAAAATTATGAAAAAAAATTTGGCATGGAATTTAAATAACTATTCTTTTTTTTACAAAAAGACATGTCAATGATTAAATAAGGTGGGGTTTTTTACGTATTTACAGTGGTTCCCCCCTTTTCTCTTTTGTTTTGTGAAATAATTGTAATGTTTATGTAATTCCATTGCATTGTTTTATATCAATTGTTATCTTTTGTGTTTGTACATCTTATGGACTGCAGAGAGAGCTACTGTCTGATAGAAATTAGCTTTTCTTTTATCAAAGCGGAATACATTTTAATATTTTTTTCCTTTCTACGTTTACTGACCCAAGTTTTTACTTAAAGTATTGTTATCATGGTAATCTGTGCTTCTTTTAGCACATTGTGAGCAGCATCAAAGTTTTCCTAACTTAAAAAAATAAAAAATGGCAGTTAAGAGTCATGGCTGAATGACTTTACTCACTATCTTTCAGATGACAGAGACAAAACTGCAGCTTTTCCAGTGACAGATCAGATTTGAGCTTCAGGAAAACCTTTATCTTAAGACTCTTTGACAGGGTTTAATATGAGCAGACTGCAAAAACTCACACACAAGCACACACACTCTCACACTTCTTGGACCAAATACACAAAATAAACATCTTAAGAAAAAGACTTTAATGCAATGTTTTTATGGGGTATTTTAAATTAACTTTAATAACATATTTTCTCATAAATGGGGCTGTTGTTCCTTTCTAAAGATTTTATAGGCCGAAAATTTTTCATCCAAAGTCACACTTTGCAAAAGCAGAACTAAATATGTGAAGAAGCTGGAGAGAAATGCTAGACTGAACTGCTAGAACTGAGTCCATTTAGGGATATCTCACTATGAATCCAGAAAAGGGGAAAAGTAAAAAGAAGGTTGCTATTCATCTCAAAGTACACAGTGTGCTATCAGATCGTGGCTAAATAAAAGCAGAGCCACAACTGCTGGAAGATTTCAAGCTGTTTCCTGCAAGTGCTCTTTAATCTCACAATAGATGCACAATAAAAAAAGAAGGGTTCTTTCTACACCTTTTTCCTGTTGTTACTTGAATGGTTGTGAAAATAAATGCAACTCCCAGCAGATCCACCAGCAGAAGATGCACAAGATATTTTTCACACAAAAATGCTCTGGGACTAGGAGTTATTTAGCTTCACTTTTTTTATAGATTTTAATTTTGAAACAGATGGGGGATCCTCTGTGCGGTCCATACTGTGACAAAAAGTAGGTTTTGTTTGGCTTGATGGCAGCTTCCTGGGAAAACTGTGCTGAGGTCTGCTTGAAAAGATGAGCTGGGGGTTCAAGGGACTAATATGCCACAAACCTGCTGTGATCGCTTAACCGCTCGAGGGACGGTCTTTAATGCAATAATCTGTAACTTTGTGATAAAAGGCAAAAAACTGGTCCATTTTCCAGTGTTTTCATTTAACAATTAATTCAAACATCTTAAAAAAAAGCAAAGATTTGAAGAAAAGTTTTGGGTTTCCATGGACTATTTTTTGGTACTTGCAGAACTATTTCAGTGTCTGTAGCCATCCAGACTGGATTTCAGTGATAATTATATCCTTCTAAAGAAGCAGAGAAAATCAACTAGGACAAAAAAAACTGGCATTATTTGAATTTGTGATTAGGATGAATCAGCAATTATGGAGCCCTAAAAGGACACAGAAATTAGAAAAAGAAAAAAAAAATAGGTAAAGAAAAAATGTTTGGGTTTTTTTTTTTTCTAAAAAAATGAAGTAAAAAAAAAATCTAAAAATGTAAGTAAATAAAATTATGGTTAGAAACAGGTGCGCACCAGATAGTAACTGATTTTTTTTTTCTAAAAATTGAAGTAAAAAAAAAAAATCTGGTCACTAACTGGTGCAAGCCAGTTAATTTCTGGTGTGCAACAGATAGCAACTGATTTTTTTTTTTAAATTGAAGTTAACTAACCAGAGTTTTTATTTATTTTTTTTTTTTAATTCAATGTTCCATTAGGGGCTCCATAAGTGATGATCCAGCTTAGGAGGTAAAAGAAACAAAAATCAAGTTGTGAGAGCAAAGTTAAGTGATAATTCTAAATACTAGTTTGTAAGCAAGTAGGCTATTAACACTTTGCAGAAAAGTTGTGGGTAGGGTTGTTGATAAATCTTTATTTTGTCAAAAAATTAAATAAAAGTTACATAAAATTAAAAATATATAGATTTTAATGGGTATGTATGCAATCCAATGCAATGAAATGAAAACCCCTTGCTCATGTCCTGACCTGTTTTTGAGTAGATTGAAATGGTAAATAGTAAAAATAGTACTTGTGCATTGCAGTCCTTCTAATGGATATTTCAATGACTAATAAGCATCTTAGGAATAAGACTAATCATTTTTTTGTGATATGAAAAGATGTGCAGAAATAAAAAGGTCAAAATGTCTCACGTAGGCTCTGGGCCAACTGTGTCTTAGACCTGATTTTCACTGGTCCATCTGCAATGCCACTCTGATGCACTGACACAGAAGTATTGAACAGAAAAAGATAGAATGTTCATTAATCAGTCGGAATGTTCACATTGCCTTTGTCTCATCTGCATCTGAAGTCTGTCCCTGAGCAGTAGAACACAAGCTTTACCCAGGAGTTCTGTTTCCAGTCCATCAATTTTGAGCCAAGTTAGAGTTTCCAGATAACTTGATAAGATTTTATTTCTAATTTAAGATAATGTGCTGAAACAAATACCCATGTTATCATTGCATATAACACAGGTGCCCATTTTTGCCATAGATTACAAACGTTTTATTTTGGAAGTACAAACACATGACATCATTTATGACACTAAACTTGTATTTTACAAGGACTATGTGAGGAAAGAGAGAGCATGTGACCTGATTGCTTAAGTTTTGGATGATGATGACACAGGGGTGTGTGAGGTTAGCCCCCTGCTAACCTCAGTATATTCATTGATGAGGAAGAAGACCAAATGATTTAATTGGAACTTAGTCATTTTGATCAAAGTTGGATCAAACCTGTAGAGAGATCTCTGGGTCTCGGGGCATGCAAAGACAAAGGCCTATAGAATAGAGTTTACTTATATATGTTGAAGGCGGGCTTTATTTGGCCAGCCCGATTTTGTCAGTAAAGGAGAAACCCCCTGTGGGTATTAACACCTCATATAGTCATCTATGGTTTTGTTTTGAACTGGCACCACGGATGGGCATGTGTAAATCCGGCATTCCAGTACAGGCTTGAGACAAGCTCAGACCACAGATGGTTAGATGGAGTTGAAGGGCCAAATTATAAAGTATCAGATAAGATTAGAAATGTTTTTTTTCAAGCAATCAAGAAAAAAAATCAAGTGCAATACAATCAATCATCAGAAGTTTAGAATTTAGATCCAGGGAAATTCCTTGATGATTTGACTCTCAATGCTCTTGTCTGAGGCTCCGGCAGCTCTACTAGTGTCTGTGCTAGCATTAGCTGCCTGAGGCCTATCTCTGGGTTTGAGATGAAATCCAGTGAGAATGACATTATTCACTCTTGTTTGTTGTTCCATATCGTCCACTCTTCTCTCAAGGAGGTCAAGCCGATTATCTCGTTGTTCATCCCTTGCTCTTTCACATCTGATCTCTACAAGTTCAGTGAGAGAAGCTAGTTTAGCTTCAAGTGCCAACAGTGGAGCTAACTTAGTTTGGAGGTCTTCGAATGTCTTTTTCAGGTCGGTAAGTTCAGATGAGTCTTGGTTTTTCTTCGGGGCCATGGTTAAGATTCTATATTGCAAAATTACTAGTTTTTTACAGTAATTCTGTGATATATCAACATTATAATCGCCTAAAGCTGTCGAAGCTGGAGAGAACTCGTCATAAAAAAAACAAAACCAAAAAAAAAACTTGAGTCCTAAGGGAGAATGGATTTAGGCGAAACTCTCTGGAAAACAGACAAATAAACATTTATAAATTCATAGACCAAAATATGATGGTAAATGGATGAGAATAAAAGTGGAAATTTTAAAATAGATGAGTGAGGTTTACAGTACTGTAACATAAGCAAATGGGTTCCTGGGAGCAAGGTAGATCCACCACTGCACTACTGCACTGCTTTATGGTTTGTGCTTCTCAACAGATTAATTATGAAATGAGAAAAGCTTTGCTGAGGCAATATAAACAAAAACTGGCAGTAGTTCAAGCTTTTTAAGATTCAATACGGCAGAAGGAATATGAATTTTAAAGAGAAAATCTAATTAGAATTTTGACTAAGTTCTTACATCATGAAAATATAATCAAACATGAAGTGTTTTTACATTCAAGTATGTTGCATCATTGCATAAATTGTCGTTTCTGCAGCATAATCAGAATGCCTCTGTTTTAGCCTGAATCTGCAATTACAGCACAAAATTAGCCTGTTTAGCTAATGTATCCAGACAGAGAAAAAAACAGAGTGAGCAGAAGAGTTAACATGGCCAAATGCTGAAAATGCATGAAATCTCACTTATAACCTCAGAGACTAAGTTTTCCTCAGCATATAAAAGAGAGACCTTGGGCCAGATGCATTAACCTTTCCGGAGTTTTATATGGAAGTAGAAAATGTACATGCTTTTTTAAATTTATTTAGCTAGATTTTAAAAGCCAAGCAAAAAAAGCATTATTTAACCATTTGTAAACTTGAAAAAATATAAGGTTTAACCCTTAGACACAGGAATTTTTTAAGCTCCCGTGTTGACATTCTTTCAACTACCATAACTCTTTAAGCAGTGAAGTGTTAACACAATAACAAAAATCAAAGTCCTGTGCTTCATATTTATTTATTGAACCAGAAAAAAACATCCTATTGTAATCAAGTGATCTCTTATTCAGGGGAGTCTAGAACAAGAGCCAAAAGTCACACACACCCAAGACATGTCATGGAATTAAAATATGCAAATAGAATATAGCAAATGAAGTAATCACTTAGACACAGTTACAGGTTAGAGACTTCATTTCCAGCTCCTTCAGAACAAAGTCAAACTGTCGCTAAGTTATGAGCTTTGAAAGTTAAATTGTTTTTGCAGAAAGTTCCAGTCCATGGGTGCCGTATATTGAAAAGCCTTTTTTTCCTTTTTCTGTCCAAACACTGGAGACAGTCAGGGTGTAGACGCCTTGATATTATTGAGCATAAGGTGCATTAGATCTGTGCTGTGAAGCCACACTCAAGTCCGATGTGTCTCTTGCATATAAATTCAAGGAAATTAGTAAAGCACTACACCATCTACCATTTGGTATTAGTGTACTTGAATTTGTTCTGTGGTTTGTTTTCACTTTTGTTAAGTTGGTTACTGAAGATTATTTTTATAATCATTCATTTGTTTTCTTGTTTATGTTCTTCCTCCATGCAAGTCCACAAGTTTTGGTGGCTTAAAGCCCTTTGCCTTTTTTTTTTTTTTTGGTTCTCCCGGCTTATTTTGCATTTCAATCACATTTTATTTTTGAATTATTTGGGGGTTCTGTTTTTTTTTTTTCTTGCTCTTAGCAAACTGATTTTTGTTTAATTCATAAAGCGTTTAAGGTTTGTACCAGTCTGTTTTTTTTCACTCTCCATAAATCACAATTTCAGGACAAATCTGGAGCAAAAAATTTAATTACTTTCCTGCATCAGTTTAAACCAGCAAACCACTGAGGCTCTAGGAAGAAGTGGACTGACAACTGTTGTTTTATATGCAACAGGTGAGCTTTGGTGCTGGATCAGACAGCTGTGGGTCTAGATGATTAGAAAAGAGAAGCACGTATATTCAGTTTTGTCCATTATGCTTAATTTTCTTTTTAAAGCTCAAACTTAAAGTTTAAAGCAGTGGTTTAATAAAATAAATACATACAAAACAAAGTCAGAAGTGCCAAATGAGCATCAGAACCTTTGAAGTTGATTTTTTTTTTTTTAAGATGAATTTGAAAGACAAAAAAATAAACCACAATATGACACTGAATAAAACAAATGCAAGCAGAAATATTGTAAAATTTTCAGGGTGGAGTAACCTGAAGTTTTTTAAAGCCTGCTGCTTCTTTTAGCCTTTCAGCTCCAAAACATCGATTTCAATCTTTTTTCTCCAAAATATATAACAATGTACTTCTTATAATGATTGTTATAAATTGCTATATAAAGTGTCATTCCTCTGTTACAGAATGAAGCCTAGATACCTTATAAAATCCAGTAGGGCTGACTTTCTTAAGAATTGTTCACAGTGGAAGTGACTAGAAGGTATTAAATCATGGACTGAGTTCAATGTATTCTGTTAGAGGTGAACATCTTTCCCTCTCACACGATTTGATACGCATCACGATACATGGACCGATACGGCGATATGATACAGTCAGATTCTTTAACCATAAATGCAAAAACCTAAATATTTCTTATTCATGTGACGTTTAAAGCAGCAAATAACAATGTACGACATTTTACTGAGAAATGTGTTCAGGTATTGACTTGGAAGAAGCTAGTTTATGATTGAACGTCTTTTTGTTTGATTCGCTTGTACATAAAAAGACAAATACGGTCGAAAAAAATACAAAAAAATGAGAAACTCGAGTTTGACGGAAATTGATTATTTATGTTTTGACTGGTTTTTTACCTTTTAACCAACAGAATCTTTGTCATTTCTGTGGTTTTCAAACAATATTAACAATATCTACACATCTATTTCTTTAATCCCTAGCAGATACTGCTGTTACTTCCACTGCTCAATCAATTTTTCGATTCTTATCTAATATCTTTTACATCTCTAGTCTATATTGAAACAATCCGTGGACTTCCACTTGCATGAGGATCTTTGGGATTATTTCCTCATTATGAGTGAAACTAGAGGTGCTACGTATAACACTTTTCAAACTCCAACAAATGATCGCACATTTCTAAAAGCTGAGTGTGTACACTGCAGTAGTTTTTGGACAGAACCCACTGTAACCATGCTAATTGCTCACTAAAAGTAATATTGTTGACTCACTTAGAGCAGTCATGTTTTTTTTTTTTTTTTGAATTTAAAATCCAGCCTAATTAGTGTCACCCCACAGATGACAACAAGGATCAACACCTCTCTGTCTTAAGGGTCGTCTTCTTTCTAATGCCGACAGTGCAATTAATTAGAAGGTCATACTTTAATTAGACAGAGCCGGCCCTGATTAGAATGAGGCTCGCTGGGTGGATGTGTGCACATGGCATAAATGCAAACAAGACCAAACACAGTAACAGTGCCTCAGTTATTGTGCACCTGCCAGGTCAACTTGCATATGCAAGCCAAAGGCAAATGATTTTTTTTTTGATTGACAGGACAGTTGGCATGGTGACAGATAGACTAATATGAAATCTCTGCCAGACAGCTTCCTGGCTGCAGTCTTGTGACATCCATAAGAAGCAGAAAGATGAGAG